>NW_025267797.1:0-1470 GCF_018294505.1 Triticum aestivum | reverse complement strand
GGATCACATCATTAGGAGAATGATGTGATTGACTTGACCCATTCTGTTAGCATAGCACTTGATCGTTTAGTTTGTTGCTATTGTTTTTTCTTCATGACTTATACATGTTCCTATGACTATGAGATTATACAACTCCCGTTTACCGGAGAAACACTTTATGTGCCACCAAACGTCACAACATAACTGGGTGATTATAAAGGTGCTCTACAGGTGTCTCCGAAGGTACTTGTTGGGTTGGCGTATTTCGAGATTAGGATTTGTCACTCCGATTGTCGAAGATATATCTCTTGGCCCTCTCGGTAATGCACATCGCTTAAGCCTTGCAAGCATTGCAACTAATGAGTTAGTTGCAGGATGATGTATTACGGAACGAGTAAAGAGACTTGCCGGTAACGAGATTGAACTAGGTATTGAGATACCAATGATCGAATCTCGGGCAAGTAACATACCGATGACAAAGGGAACAACGTATGTTGTTATGCGGTTTGACCGATAAAGATCTTCGTAGAATATGTGGGAGCCAATATGAGCATCCAGGTTCCGCTATTGGTTATTGACCGGAGACGTGTCTCAGTCATGTCTACATTGTTCTCGAACCCGTAGGGTCCACACGCTTAAGGTTTCGATGACAGTTATATTATGAATTTATGAGTTTTGATGTACCGAAGAAGTTCGGAGTCCCGGATGAGATCGGGGACATGACGAGGAGTCTCGAAATGGTCGAGACGTAAAGATCGATATATTGGACGACTATATTCGGACATCGGAAAGGTTCCGAGTGATTCGGGTATTTTTCAGAGTACCGGAGAGTTACGGGAATATGTATTGGGCCTTATTGGGCCATACGAGAAAGAAGGAAAAGGGCGTCAAGGGTGGCCACACCCCTCCCCTTGGTCTAGTCCGAATTGGACTAGGGAAGGGGGGGGGGGGCTTCCTTCCTTCTCCTTTTCCCTTCCTCTTTTCCTATTCCATATGGGAGGTGGAATCCTACTAGGACTAGGGAGTCCTAGTAGGACTCCACACTTGGCGCGCCCCCTCCTAGGGCCGGCCTCCTCCTCCCTTGCTCCTTTATATACAGGTGCAGGGGGCACCCAAAGACACAACAATTGATCATTGATCTCTTAGCCGTGTGCGATACCCCCTTCCACCATAATCCTCGATAATATTGTAGCGGTGCTTAGGCGAAGCCCTGCGACGGTAGAACATCAAGATCGTCACCACGCCGTCGTGCTGACGGAACTCTTCCCCGACATTCTGCTGGATCGGAGTCTGGGGATCCTCATCGAGCTGAACGTGTGCTAGAACTCGGAGGTGCCGTAGTTTCGGTGCTTGATCGGTCGGGCCGTGAAGACGTACGACTACATCAACCGCTTGTGCTAACGCTTCCGCTTTCGGTCTACGAGGGTACGTAGACAACACTCTCCTCTCTCGTTGCTATGCATCACCATGATCTTGCATGTGCGTAGGAAA
>NW_025267796.1:0-1470 GCF_018294505.1 Triticum aestivum | reverse complement strand
GTTTTCGGCAGGGACCGTCCCACCTTTGGGGACGAAACGATATCCATT
Source organism: Triticum aestivum (assembly GCF_018294505.1). Classification (NCBI taxonomy): domain Eukaryota; kingdom Viridiplantae; phylum Streptophyta; class Magnoliopsida; order Poales; family Poaceae; genus Triticum; species Triticum aestivum. The sequence goes on along the minus strand of NW_025267796.1, from coordinate 1,422 downwards.
GGCTCTTATTGCTTTCAAATTTGTTCTCGTGTCAACATAGAACAACAGGAGTGTTGTGTGAATTTTTGTGATTTTTCGGGGTTCGTTTGGACATTTTAATGCATTAACTGAGTTTTCAATGCATTTATGTGCATAATTCAAATTTGAACTACATGCACATGCTCCAGTGCATATAAATTGGTTGAAAAATCAAATCTGTGTCCTTGGGTGCATGCTTAGGTCCCATGCAAGAAATGGGAATGAATTTCAAACACCAAGGCACCGTTGATTGCCGGCAAAACATTGAGATGCCTGGTTTTTACATTCTAGTAAATCCAAAACTCGTCTGAAATTCCTGAAACTTGGGATGCTATCATGGAGCGGCATCAACATGCCGTGGTACAAATTTTGCCCCATTTGGTGCAGGTTTGGGTATATGCTTCTCACAAACCGGAGCTTCTCACAACAAGCAGGATGGTTTTCGGTAGGGAACGTCCCACCTTTGGGGACGAAACGATATCCATTGCCTCTTATTGCTTTCAAATTTTTTCTCATGACAACATAGAACAACAGGAGTGTTGTGTCAATTTTTGTGATTTTTCTGGGTTCGTTTGGACATTTTTATGCATTAACTGAGTTTTCAATGCATTTATGTGCATAATTACAATTTGAACTACATGCACATGCTCCAGTGCATATAAACTGGTTGAAAAATCAAATCTGTGTCCTTGGGTGCATGCTTAGGTGCCATGCAAGAAATGGGAATGAATTTCAAACACCAGGGCACCGTTGATTGCCGGCAAAACATTGAGATGCCTGGTTTTTAAATTCTAGTAAATCCAAAACTCGTCTGAAATTCATGAAACTTGGCATGCTATCATGGAGCGGCATCAACATGCCGTGGTACAAATTTTGCCCCATTTGGGGCAGGTTTGGGTATATGCTTCTCACAAACCGGAGCTTCTCACAACAAGCAGGATGGTTTTCGCTAGGGAACGTCCCACCTTTGGGGACGAAACGATATCCATTGCCTCTTATTGCTTTCAAATTTTTTCTCATGACAACATAGAACAACAGGAGTGTTGTGTCAATTTTTGTGATTTTTCTGGGTTCGTTTGGACATTTTTATGCATTAACTGAGTTTCCAATGCATTTATGTGCATAATTACAATTTGAACTACATGCACATGCTCCAGTGCATATAAATTGGTTCAAAAATCAAATATGTGTCCTTGGGTGCATGCTTAGGTCCCATGCAAGAAATGGGAATGAATTTCAAACACCAGGGCACCGTTGATTGCCGGCAAAACATTGAGATGCCTGGTTTTTAAATTCTAGTAAATCCAAAACTCGTCTGAAATTCATGAAACTTGGCATGCTATCATGGAGCGGCATCAACATGCCGTGGTACAAATTTTGTCCCATTTGGGGCAGGTTTGGGTA
>NW_025267795.1:0-1470 GCF_018294505.1 Triticum aestivum | reverse complement strand
CGTATCTTAAAGTTTGGGGTTGCGATGCTTATGTGAAGAAACTTCAACCTGATAAGCTCGAGCCTAAATCGGAGAAATGTGTCTTCATAGGATACCCAAAGGAGACCGTTGGGTACACCTTCTATCACAGATCCGAAGGCAAGATATTTGTTGCTAGAAATGGATCCTTTCTAGAGAAGGAGTTTCTCTCGAAAGATGTGAGTGGGAGGAAAGTAGAACTTGATGAGGTAACTGTACCTGCTCCCTTATTGGAAAGTAGATCATCGCAGAGATCAGTTTCTGCGACACCTACACCAAGTAGTGAGGAAGTTAATGATAATGATCATGAAACTTCAGATCAAGTTATTACTGAACTTCGTAGGTCAACTAGATCAAGATCCGCACCAGAGTGGTACGGTAATCCTGTTCTGGAGGTCATGTTACTAGACCATGGCGAACCTACGAACTATGAAGAAGCGATGGTGAGCCCAGATTCCGTAAAATGGCTTGAAGCCATGAAATCCGAGATGGGATCCATGTATGAGAACAAAGTATGGACTTTGGTTGACTTGCCCGATGGTCGGCAAGCCATTGAAAATAAATGGATCTTCAAGAAGAAGACTGACGCTGATGGTAATGTTACTGTCTATAAAGCTCGACTTGTTGCGAAAGGTTTTCGACAAGTTCAAGGAATTGACTACGATGAGACCTTCTCACCCGTAGCGATGCTTAAGTCTGTCCGTATCATGTTAGCAATTGCCGCATTTTATGATTATGAAATTTGGCAAATGGATGTCAAAACTGCGTTCCTGAATGGATTTCTGGAAGAAGAGTTGTATATGATGCAACCGGAAGGTTTTGTCGATCCAAAGGGAGCTAACAAAGTGTGCAAGCTCCAGCGATCCATTTATGGACTGGTGCAAGCCTCTCGGAGTTGGAATAAACGCTTTGATAGTGTGATCAAAGCATTTGGTTTTATACAGACTTTTGGAGAAGCCTGTATTTACAAGAAAGTGAGTGGGAGCTCGATAGCATTTTTGATATTATATGTGGATGACATATTACTGATTGGAAATGATATAGAATTTCTGGATAGCATAAAGGGATACTTGAATAAGAGTTTTTCAATGAAAGACCTCGGTGAAGCTGCATATATATTAGGCATTAAGATCTATAGAGATAGATCAAGACGCTTAATTGGACTTTCACAAAGCACATACCTTGACAAAGTTTTGAAGAAGTTCAAAATGGATCAAGCAAAGAAAGGGTTCTTGCCTGTACTACAAGGTGTGAGATTGAGTAAGACTCAATGCCCGACCACTGCAGAAGATAGAGAGAAAATGAAAGATGTTCCCTATGCTTCAGCCATAGGCTCTATCATGTATGCAATGCTGTGTACCAGACCTGATGTGTCCCTAGCTATAAGTTTAGCAGGGAGGTACCAAAGTAATCCAGGAGTGGATCACTGGACAGCGGTCAAGAACATCCTGA
>NW_025267794.1:0-1470 GCF_018294505.1 Triticum aestivum | reverse complement strand
CCCGAAGGTTTCATTCCGTCTGGACTCCATTTGATATTCTGTTTCTTCGAAATACTGAAAAAGGCAAAAAACAACAATTCTGGGTTGGGCCTCCGGTTAATAGGTTAGTCCCAAAAGTAATATAAAAGTGGAAAATAAAGCCCAATATAGTCCAAAACAGTAGATAAAGTAGCATGGAGCAATCAAAAATTATAGATACGTTGGAGACGTATCGGGCATCCCCAAGCTTAATTCCTGCTCGTCCTCGAGTAGGTAAATGATAAAAAAGAATTTTTGATGCGGAGTGATACTTTGGCATAATTTCAATGTAAATCTCCTTAATTGTGATATGAATATTCAGATCCGAAAGATTCAAGACAAAATTTCATATTGACACAAAAATAATAATACTTCGAGCATACTAATCAAAGCAATCATGTCTTCTCAAAATAACATGGCAAAAGAAAGTTCATCCCTACAAAATCATATAGTTAGGCTATGCTTCATTTTCGTCACACAAAGATGTTCCCAATTTCTATACCCCCGATGACAAGCCAAGCAATTGTTTCATACTTAAATAATCTCAAACTTTTTCAACCTTCACGCAATACATGAGCGTGAGCCATGGATATAGCACTATGGGTGGAATAGAATATGATGATGGGGTTTGTGTGGAGAAGAAAAAAAAGGAGAAAGTCTCACATTGACAAGGCTAATCAACGGGCTATGGAGATGCCCATAAATTGATGTCAACATGAGGAGTAGGGATTGCCATGCAACGGATGCACTAGAGCTATGAATGCTCAACAAAAGAAAACTAGTGGGTGTGCATCCAACTCGCTTGCTCACGAAGACCTAGGGCATTTGAGGAAGCCCATCGTAGGAATATACAAGCCAAGTTCTATATTGAAAAATTCCCACTAGTATGAGAAGACAACTTATGAGACTCACTACATGAAGAACAAGGTGCTACCTTGAAGCACAATATATAAGACTCACTACATGAAGAACAAGGTGCTACTTTGAAGCACAAGTGTGAAAAAAGAGATAGTAGCATTGCCCTTTTTTGGGCCTTTCTTTTTTTCTTTTGGCATTTCTCCTTTTTTTATTTGGGCAATGCTCTAATAATAATGATCATCACACTTCTATTGATTACAACACAAGGATTACAACTCGAAACTTAGAACAAGATATGACTCTATATGAATGCCTCCGGCGGTGTACCGGGATGGTGCAATGAATCAAGAGTGACATGTATGGAAAATAATGCATGGTGGCTTTGCCACAAATACGATGTCAACTACAAGATCATGCAATGGCAATATGACAAAAGTAATGTATGTCATGATGATGATGGTGGAAGTTGCATGGCAATATATCTCGGAATGGCTATGGAAATGCCATGATAGGTAGGTATGGTGGCTGTTTTGAGGAAGATATAAGGAGGTTTATGTGTGATAGAGTATATCGTATCACGGGGTTTGGATGCAC
>NW_025267793.1:0-1470 GCF_018294505.1 Triticum aestivum | reverse complement strand
CCCCTGGCTTGTATTATGATGCTTGTATGACTTATTTTATTCGTAGAGTTGTGTTGTGATATCTTCCCGTGAGTCCCTGATCTTGATCGTACACATTTGCGTGCATGATTAGTGTACGATTGAATCGGGGGCGTCACAAGTTGGTATCAGAGCCGACTGCCTGTAGGAATCCCCCTTCCACACTCCTTGGCCGAAGTCGAGTCTAGACATTGCAAAAACTTTTACTAACTTGGCTGTGTGCCTTACGGGCCCACGTCGCCATTGGGTGGTATTAGGATCTTTTACTCCTCGATCTTTACTCTGGGATTCTGAACTCTCTTCTATTCGGGTTAAATGAATTTGCCAAAAACAAAACTAACTTTAGGTTCTCGCAAGTACTTTCTCCCGGAGAGCCCCTCACTTCAGATGATCGTCTGCTAATCAGAAGATTCCGAAGTTACTATCTGATGTTCTCTCGAGACTTTGTGCCCATCACTTTTGCTATTCCTGACCACCGATAAATCCTTATGGATAACTACTTACACTTGCCATTCTTACGATCATTCCCCATTGTTCTTGTTATTACAAGATACCCGAAGTTTTCTCTATTGTTCCGAGAATACTTCGTGCCTACTGCCTAGCAGTTCTTTGCCACATGAATACCCCTTCAAATAAATCGCCGCACTTGCCGAGTATCCGCTCATCCCCAGTTGTTCTTGTGTTTCACAAAAGTCTCCAAAAATAATATTCGATCTTCCGAAAATCCTCTGGAGCCTTTGGCTCTTGAAATTCTTGCTTGCTTGCATTATGGTTAATCCCATAACTCTCGTAGTCTTAATGACATTCCTTGTCATTATCATTTTGAGTCTGTTGACTCAATATGTTTGCGAATACACGCAATCATCATTGATCCTTATAAATTACCTTTCCAGCTGAGCTGCCATTCTTTTAACTAGAATTGGTTCTCGACCAATCCAATTGTCGTTGATTGTACCCTAAGGATATACAACTTATCCATCCTTGATCAGAGCGTCTGCTTCTGATCCTTTGATTTGGAAATCATAATTCCTTTGTTATCTAAGCATCAAATTATTCTGATGTTCTACAATATGATGCTCGTGCATTCTTTCTTCCTCTGATGGAGTACCGACACTCACATCAGCTCCGTTGTGGATCACCCGATCCATTGTTGGATTGTTATCCGACAGTGTCCTTCATAATTAGTCGCTTTGTGAGTTCTTTCTCCGATACATAATGCCTTTGGTAAATTGTATCCTTTCCTTTTGTCAACCATGCTCTGCTTTCGAGTTGGTGATATTTACCCTTGAAGCTTATGTTATATGATCGTAAGAAGCCCTGATGGGATTGAACCAACGCCTTACCTCACCGGTGTGAACCCGAAAGATTTCACGAGTCATACTTATCTGGTATTGCACCAGGTAAAACTTTCAACAACTATTGTCATCTTCGAAATACGAGAGGTGAATGAAA
>NW_025267792.1:0-1470 GCF_018294505.1 Triticum aestivum | reverse complement strand
CATCTCATCGAAAGATCGGGACACCCCCGCCTCTATCAAGTGGTATCAGTTTTCAGGTTGCTCGGTGAGAATTTCCAGTTTTCCTAGATTAGATTTATTTTCTTACCTATTGTCCAAGAAAAATCCACAAAAAAGAGTTAGATCTATTCATCCTTGGTCCAAGCCAGTCTGAGCCTTTGCAATTTTCTTTTCATTGCTTGCATAGTTGAATTATCGGTTGCATCGTCGTGTCGAGTTGCTGGTCTTAGTGTCTAGTTCCTTTAGAGTTTCGAGTTCTGTTCACATTAGTCACGCAGCCGCTGCATCATTATCCCATCCGCTGTCCACCATCCCATCCACCAATTTCCACCATGTGTTACGCACTGTTCATTGTCATAATCATAGTTGAGGTCATTCACATCTTCGCCTGATCCAATCTGCATCTTATCTAGTTTGTCTTGGAAAGAAAAAAGAAGATAGAGAAAAAAAAGAGAGAAAAAAGGAAAGAAAAAAAAAGAAAAAGAGAGAGAAGAAAAAGAAAAAAAGGCGTGAGAAAAAAAAGAGAGAAGAAAAAAAATTGGATCTATCTAGAATCAATCTCGTACCTGAATTCGGATTGGAATCTGTTTTGCACACTGTTCAGTAAAACAGGTGTATCTTCCTCATACGAAGTCAGTTTTGGCTCCGTGAGTACTCAAATTGAAGATAGCGACGAGCCGCATCTAAATAGTTGCAGAAGCTAGTTCAATATTTGACACCTCAAAATCGGCTTCTAAATAGGTCTTTTTGCCCTCCGAAGTTCGTGAACACAACTTGTTCCAATTTTTCAGGCCAGTTTTAGAATTCTTTGACTCCTCATATCAACTCGGAATTGAGTGATTCTTTTTGCATTGGAAAGCTTGAGTTAGTTGTATTCTTTGAAAGAATTTATCAGAAAATTGTCTCAAACTTTTCAAGAGGAAAGTTGGAGAGAGAGTTGTTGTATATCCTGCTTGGCAGTTGTTTTTCATCATTATCTTCACTGCCGTTGTGATCTTCACTTATATTTTACTGTCAAGAGCTACTTAGTATCCTTCATTGATGCTAGTTGTGCTACGCCGTGACCTCATTAGTGTTCTAGGCTCGCGTCTCTAGTACGGTCTAGCCTAGGACCAGCACAGTACCGTCGTTGAGCGTTTATTCAACATTGCATCTTTGAATTGATTATTGCTAATCTTTTGCTACCATATATAGCCAACCCAGCTCCACATATTTCTACACCGTGTATACGTACGCTCCCCTGGAAATCTCTTTACTCAATATTCGGAGTTACTTGACACCGCTGGTTGCCGATCACCGCCTGCTGCATGGTAAGAACTTGTAAGACATTGATATTTGCTTTACTGTGAGCGTTTTACCACCACATCCTAGTAGTTATAGGAACATTATTTTTGGGTTTTGTTTCTTGTTCTACTAATCATGACAGGATCCAGAGTCAATTCATGGGCTTTG
>NW_025267791.1:0-1470 GCF_018294505.1 Triticum aestivum | reverse complement strand
GGCGAGCTCATCGGCGGACGACCGGAGTCAGACGCGAGAGGAAACAATGACGCGGCATGCTAGCGAGCGAACTGAGAGGCCAAGCGAGACATGCGTCAGGTGGCGAATGCAACGGGCGCTGTCCTGTGACCATTTGGTCACTGGAGGCACGCCGGCGACGAGCGCAGGCGGCAACGCGTTCGGGCGCTCAACGCGCAAGGGCATAGGGGCCATATGGAAGCACGTGCGCGGGTGCGTTCGGTCCCTAGACACACCAGGAACATGTTGCCGTGCTCAGGCGAGCACGAAGGAGAGCATGGCCTCGGCGGCGAGGCGATCCGCGGCAACGGGCTCTCAGCAACGGCGACGAGGTAGCTACGGGGCATGAGGGGCTTAGCGAGGAGGAGTAGGAGGTGGGGGAGCGCACCGTGCGGCCTGCAAGATGGCCCATGGCAGCTTATTAGCAGCAGAGGGATGTCGCCGGAGTTGGGGAAGAACAGCGGCGACCGGAGATGTGGAAGAAGGGTGGCGTTGCAGCAGCGCCTCTGAGCTCCAGTTGTGGCCACCGGTCGAGGAGGAAGACGACAGCGGTGATGACGGACATGCAGGCGCGGCAAGGCGACGACTGTGGCCGCGTGATTCACGAGGCGGGTCCATGGCAGCGTTCGGACGTGGTGGGGAACGAGGGGGAGAGCGAGGTGGATGTGAGGGGGGAGGCGCAGGGACCGAGTGGGAGGAGAGACCGAGGAGGCGGAGGTGTGGCGTCCTTATCCCCTCCTCGTCGCCGGCGAGGGGGTCTGGTGGCGACGCACCCCTGTTCTGACCCGGGTTAGGGGAACAGGGGAAGGGGACGCGGCAGGGGGAGCTGGGTCGGCTGGGCCGGTCGTCTGGGTTAGCTGGGCCAGTTGGCCCAGGGGGTTTGGGGGGTTTTCCTGTCCCTTTCTTTCTTTCTTTTCCTTATTTTTCTTTTCTGTTTTATTTCATTCTAAAGTATTTAGTCATTTTCCAAAAATGTGTTTACTTCATCATAATTACCTATGCAATATTTGGCACCCCCCGAACATTTTTGTTTTGACTTTTGAAAACTTTGGGTGTTTGTCGCTAATTCATTTTTGAATTTGCAATGTTTTTGAACTACCACTTAATTAGCAACAGTAACATAGATGACATGGCATCATCAGGAGAGTTTTACTATAGCATAATTATCCGGGCGTGACAAATCTCCTCCACTACAAGAAATCTCGTCCCGAGATTTAGAAGGTAGAAGGAAAGAGTGCGGGGTATTCATCACGCAAACGATCCTCTCGTTCCCAAGTGGCTTCATCTTCAGAATGGTGCGACCACTGAACTTTGAGGAACTTGATCGCCTTCTGACGTGTGCGGCATTTAGCTTGGCCAAGAATGCAAACCAGATGCTCTTTATAGGAGAGGTCCTGTTGCAATTCGAGCACTTCATGATCCACTCCTCGGATTGGGTCCTTGAAGCAATGG
>NW_025267790.1:0-1470 GCF_018294505.1 Triticum aestivum | reverse complement strand
GCGGCGTCGGGGCGGGGTCGAGGCGGCGTCGGGGCGGCGGGGCAGCGTCGAGGCGGCGGGGCAGCGGCGTCGGGAGAGGAGAGGGGAAGGGGATCGAGGGCGAGGGCGAGGGAGAGAGAGGGGATAGGTTAATTTGGGCCGGGGAGGAAATATGGATGGGGGCGGCACAATACTAATGGCACACCACCCCTCGGTGCGCCATAAGTACATCCATACTAATGGCGCACCTCACCGTGGTGTGCCATTAGTAGTTTTTTTTCTTATAGCAATGGCACAATATTAATGGCGCACCACCCCTCGGTGCGCCATAAGTACATCCATACTAATGGCGCACCTCACGTGGTGCGCCATTAGTATTTTTTTATAAGATAGTAATAATTTTTTAAACTTGTTTAAATCATAACAATAATATTTTTTTTATAAGACAGTAACAGTAATATTTTTTTATAAGATAGTAATAATTTTTAAAAAAATATCATCAAACAGTAATGCCGGTGGAGCGGGGGAGGGTGCGCGGGGTGCGGGGGGTCGGCGGCGGCGGTTGAGTAGGGGAGGGGTGCGGGGGGTCGGCGGCGGCGGTTGAGTAGGGGAATCGAGGGTGCGGGGGGTCGGCGGCGGCGGCCGGTGGACCGGGGGGGTGCTCGGCGGCGAGGGGGACCGGATCTGGCGAGGTGGGATAGCAATCAAGATGGAGGGGGATCGAGATCGAGTGTCCATGAAATTTAAAAATATTCATGATAGTTCAAAAAGTGCCCATGAAATACAATCGAGAAATGAAGGCTACGATTTAAATACAATCGATCTTAGCTAGCTATTTGTTCACAATCTTCTTGCCCTTCTTTTTTGCAAATGGAGTTCTTCTGTGGAACGGACGTCCTTTAGGTAGGGTGGTCCTGCTTCTTCTTGTGGTGTATGCTGCTACTTCATCATCGTCGTCATGTTCGATCCTCGGGTCGCCGTACTTGTCGAAGTCTTGCTCATTGGCTACTCCATCCATTCCGATGATCTTCCTTTTGCCTCTCCTCACGACAACGCAACTGGGCTTTGACGGGTCGGTAATGAAGAAGCATTGGTCCACTTGGGAAGCCAGTACCCATGGCTCATTTTTCGCGGTGACGTTTGCGCCCGCGGTCTTGGATTTGGCTTCGGGTATAACCATGGTGGTGAAATACCGGTCTTCTTTTAGGACGCTCTTGGCCCATCTGACACGGAACATCGGGACCTTCTCTCCAGCGTAGCTCAGCTCCCAGATCTCCTCGATCCTTCCGTAGTATCTGTCCTTGTCGTTACCGGTGTAGGATTCCATCGTTACCCCGGAGTTCTGATAACCATCGCTCTTCATGTCCTTGGCCTCGGTGTAGAATGTGTAGCCGTTGATATCGTACGCCTCATAGGTCATCAGGTTGTGCTCGGCGCCCTGTGACAAGGCGAATATGAGTTGTTCTTCCGCAGAAGAATCCTCATGTAAAG
>NW_025267789.1:0-1470 GCF_018294505.1 Triticum aestivum | reverse complement strand
GTGACGGACGCCGACGACCAAGAGTAGTTAGGAGGCTCCCAGGCAGGAGGCCTTGCCTTTTCGATCGTAGATGCTTTTGTGCTAGCCTTCTTAAGGCAAACTTGTTTAACTCACGTCTGTGCTCAGATATTGTTGCTTCCGCTGACTCTTTTGTTTTCAAGCTTATGTATTCGAGCCCTCGAGGCCCCTGGCTTGTAATATAAAGCTTGTATTATTTTAATTTGTGTCTAGAGTTGTGTTGTGATATCTTCCCGTGAGTCCTTGATCTTGATCGTACACATTTGCGTGTATGATTAGTGTACGATTGAATCGAGGGCGTCACAAGTTGGTATCAGAGCCGACTGCCTGTAGGTAGCCCCCTTTCCAACTCCTTGGCCGAAGTTGAGTCTAGTCATTGAAAAACTTTTTCTAACATTGGCTGTGTGGCTTACGGGCCCACGTCGCCATTGGGTGGTATTAGGATCTTTTATTCCTCGTCTATACTCTGGGACTCTGATCTCTCGTCTATTCGGGTTAAACGATTTTACTAACTCTAACACTAGGTTCTCGCAATGACTTCCTCCCGGAGAGCCCCTTCCTTCCAGATGATCACCTGCTCCCCCAGAAGCCTTCGAAGATACTCTCCGATGTTTGCTCGAGAACTTGTGCTCATCACTTTTGCGATTCCCTTCCACCGTCAACCCCTATGGAAAACTACATACACTTGCCATTCATACAATCATTCCTCGATGCTCTTGTTATTACAAGATGCCCCAAAATTCTCTATTGTTTCGAGAATCCTTTGAGCTTACTGCCTTGCAGTTCTTTGCCCCATGAATACCCCCCCTTCGAATAATTCCTCGCACTCAATGAGGATCCGTTCATCCTCAGTTGTTCGTGTGATTCACAAAATTCTTTGAAATACTATCTGATCTTCCAAAAATCCTCAGCAACCAGTTGCTGTTGAAATTCTTGTTTGCTTGCATTATGGTTAATTCCATATTTCAAGTAATCTTCATTGACATCCTCTGTCACTATCCTTTTGAGTCCGTTGATTCAATATGTTGCGGATGCTCGCAATCCTCAGTCGGATCATAGAATTCATCCTTCCGGCTTGGACGTCATTTGACCAAGAGCTGTTTCTCGACCAATCGATTTGTTGTCGATTGTATCCCTAAGGCTATTCAACTTACTTATCTTTTGATCAAAGCGTCTGCTTCTGATCTTCTATTTTTGAAATCATGATTTCTTTGCATTTAAGCATCGAATTATTCAGATGTTTCTATTATCCGAAGCCTTTGCATTCTTTCTTCATCTGATTGATTACTGATACTCACATCAACTCTGTCGTGAATCGCCAGATCCATTGTTGGGTTGTTATCCGACAGTGTCCTTCACATCCAAAATCTTATCAGTATTTCCCTGATACATAATACCTTCAGTATATTGTATCATCTGCTTTGACTTCGATACTCTGCTTTCGAACTCGTA
>NW_025267788.1:0-1470 GCF_018294505.1 Triticum aestivum | reverse complement strand
TCATCATTTTTCAATCCCTTCTGACTTCATTTGTTATTTTTCATGCATTTACTAATTATTTTGAGCTATAAGACCCGAAAATTGAAAAGCATTTCAAATGAACTCTGAAAAGGTTGATAGTTGGCATGCTATCATCATTTCATCCACGTAGCATGTGCAAGAAAGTTGAGAGGGTTACGGCAAAAACTGGATGCACTTCGTGTACAAAACGGACAATCTCTTTCAAAGTATCAGGATTTCATACGGAAACTCGTCTGTTACAAAGGGATTTCATTTTTTAAAACTTATTTGAACTCCTGAATTTTTGTGTGTTCAAAATGCACCATTCAAAGCCACATCATCATTTTCAATCCTTTCTGACTTCATTTGTTATTTTTCATGCATTTACTAATTATTTTCAGCTATAAGACCCGAAATTGAAAAGCATTTCAAATGAACTCTGAAAAGGTTGAAAGTTGGCATGGTATCTTCATTTCATCCACATAGCATGTGCAAGAAAGTTGAGAGGGTTACGGCAAAAACTGGATGCACTTCGTGTACAAAACGGACAATCTCTTGCAAAGTATCAGGATTTCATACGAAAACTCGTCTGTTACAAAGGGATTTCATTTTTTAAAACTTATTTGAACTCCTGAATTTTTGTGTGTTCAAAATGCACCATTCAAAGCCACATCATCATTTTTCAATCCTTCCTGACTTCATTTGTTATTTTTCATGCATTTACTAATTATTTTGAGCTATAAGACCCGAAAATTGAAAAGCATTTCAAATGAACTCTGAAAAGGTTGAAAGTTGGCATGGTATCATCATTTCATCCACATAGCATGTGCAAGAAAGTTGAGAGGGTTACGGCAAAAACCGGATGCACTTCGTGTACAAAACGGACAATCTCTTTCAAAGTATCAGGATTTCATACGGAAACTCGTCTGTTACAAAGGGATTTCATTTTTTTTGAAACTTATTTGAACTCCTGACTTTTTGTGTGTTCAAAATGCAACATTCAAAGTCACATCATCATTTTTCAATTCTTTCTGACTTCATTTGTTATTTTTCATGCATTTACTAATTATTTTGAGCTATAAGACCCTAAAATTGAAAAGCATTTCAAATGAACCCTGAAAAGGTTGATAGTTGGCATGGTATCATCATTTCATCCACGTAGCATGTGCAAGAAAGTTGAGAGGGTTACGGCAAAAACTGGATGCACTTCGTGTACAAAACGGACAATCTCTTTCAAAGTATCAGGATTTCATACGGAAACTCGTCTGTTACAAAGGGATTTCATTTTTTAAAACATATTTGAACTCCTGAATTTTTGTGTGTTCAAAATGCACCATTCAAAGCCACATCATCATTTTTCAATCCTTTCTGACTTCATTTGTTATTTTTCATGCATTTACTAATTATTTTGAGCTATAAGACCCGAAAATTGAAAAGCATTTCAAATGAACTCTGAAAAGGTTGAAAGTT
>NW_025267787.1:0-1470 GCF_018294505.1 Triticum aestivum | reverse complement strand
TTTTGGGGACCTAGAGCAATTTCCACGATCGATGAACCCCGCGGTTCGTTTATGTGTCCGTCGTCAAGACTGAGAGTTTTGGCCAATTCTGACGGGTTTCGTGGACTATTACTCACCGTTTTGGGGTCCCTAAGCGATTTCCATGGTTGTCGAACTCCAAGGTGCGCTTACGTGTCGGTCATCAACAATCACAGTTTGGGCCGATTCTGGCCCGTTTCTTGGACTACTACTCTATTTTGGGGTCTCAGAGTCATTTCCATGATTGACGAACCCCAGGTGCGTTTACGTGTCGGTCATCAACACTCACATATTTGGCCGAATCGTGTCCGTTTCGTGCACGATTACTCAATGTTTTGGAGACCCAGAGGGATTTCCACGATTGATGAACCCCGGGGTGCATTTATGTGTCTGTCGTCAACACTCACGGTTTTGGCCAATTCTGACATGTTTCGTGGACTATTACTCACGGTTTTGGGGTCCCGAAGTGATTTCCATAGTTGTTGAACTCCAAGGTGGGCTTACGTGTTGGTCATCAACACTCGCAATTTTGGCCGATTCTGGCCCGTTTCATGGACTATTACTCACCGTTTTGGGGTCCCAAAGCGATTTCCATGGTTGTCGAACTCCAAGGTGCGCTTACGTGTCGGTCATCAACAATCACTGTTTGGGCCGATTCTGGCCCATTTCTTGGACTATTACTCTATTTTGGGGTCTCAGAGTCATTTCCATGATTGACGAACCCTTGGTGCGTTTACGTGTCGGTGATCAACACTCACATATTCGGCCGAATCGTGTCCGTTTCGTGCACTATGACTCAATGTTTTGGAGACCCAGAGGGATTTCCACGATCGATGAACCCCGGGGTTCGTTTATGTGTCCGTCGTCAACACTGAGAGTTTTGGCCAATTCTGAAGGGTTTCGTGGACTATTACTCACCGTTTTGGGGTCCCGAAGCGATTTCCATAGTTGTTCAACCCCAAGGTGTCCTTACGTGTTGGTCATCAACACTCGCAGTTTTGGCCGATTCTGGCCCGTTTCATGGACTATTACTCGCCGTTTTGGGGTCCGAAAGCGATTTCCATGGTTGTCGAACTCCAAGGTGCGCTTACGTGTCGGTCATCAACAATCACTGTTTGGGCCGATTCTGGCCCGTTTCTTGGACTACTACTCTATTTTGGGGTCTCAGAGTCATTTCCATGATTGACGAACCCCAGGGTGCGTTTACGTGTCGGTCATCAACACTCACATATTTGGCCGAATCGTGTCCGTTTCGTGCACTATTACTCAATGTTTTGGAGACCCAGAGGGATTTCCACGATTGATGAACCCCGGGGTGCATTTATGTGTCTGTCGTCAACACTCACGGTTTTGGCCAATTCTGACATGTTTCGTGGACTATTACTCACGGTTTTGGGGTCCCGAAGTGATTTCCATAGTTGTTGAACTCCAAGGTGTGCTTACGTGTTGGTC
>NW_025267786.1:0-1470 GCF_018294505.1 Triticum aestivum | reverse complement strand
GCACTCGAAAAACGCATTTCGAGAACATACACACAGTCCCAACTATGGACCTAGTGCATCATCATAACTGAGGTCTCTTGCATTTCCCTACAAGTAATTGGATATCATATGGAGATGTTTAGTGAAGTAGAATGGAGAAAATCGAATGCAACTACACTTACTAGTCTGTAACTGTCGTTCGGAATCAGTTTTGCGCGGTGTTAACTGAAACATGGATAGCTGACTCATACGAAGTCCGTTTTGGCTCCACAAGTAGGCAAAACGTTTGTGACAACCAGATGCTTCAAAGGATTCTTTCATAGGGAAATGTTGGAGTACTTTTCTTAAGGAGTTCGTTCAGAAACTTGTATAGAAACTTTCTTAATGAGCACTCGACAAACGCATTTCGAGAACATACACAAAGTCCCAGCTATGGACCTAGTGCATCATCATAACTGAGGTCTCTTGCATTTCCCTACAAGTAATTGGATCTCATATGGAGATGTTTAGTGAAGTAGAATGGAAAAATCGAATGCAACTACACAAGAACTAGTGTGTAACTGTCGTTCGGAATCACTTTTGTGCAGTGTTGACTGAAACATGGATATCTGACTCATACGGAGTCCGTTTTGGCTCCAAAAGTAGTCAAAACGTTTGTGATGACTAGATGCTTCAAAGGATTCTTCCATTGGGAAGTTTTGGAGAACTTTTCTTAAGGAGTTCGTTCAGAAATTTGTATAGAAACTTTTTTAATGAGCACTCGACAAACGCATTTCGAGAACATGCACAAAGTCCCAGCTATGGACCTAGTGCATCATCATAACTGAGGTCTCTTGCATTTCCCTACAAGTAATTGGATGTCATATGGAGATGTTTAGTGAACTAGAATGGAGAAAACCGAATGCAACTACACAAGAACTAGTCTGTAACTGTTGTTCGGAATTAGTTTTGCGCAGTGTTAACTGAAACGTGGATATCTCACTGATACGGAGTCTGTTTAGGCTCCACAAGTAGTCAAAACATTTGTGACGACCAGATGCTTCAGAGGATTCTTTCATAGGGAACTTTTGGAGAACTTATCTTAAGGAGTTCGTTCAGAAACTTGTATAGAAACTTTCTTAATGAGCACTCGACAAACGCATTTCGAGAACATACACAAAGTCCCAGCTATGGACCTAGTGCATCATCATAACTGAGGTCTCTTGCATTACCCTACAAGTAATTGGATCTCATATGGAGATGTTTAGTGAAGTAGAATGGAAAAATCGAATGCAACTACACAAGAACTAGTGTGTAACTGTCGTTCGGAATCAGTTTTTGTGCAGTGTTGACTGAAACATGGATATCTGACTCATACGAAGTCCGTGTTGGCTCCACAAGTAGTCAAAACGTTTGTGATGACTAGATGCTTCAAAGTATTCTTCCATTGGGAACTTTTGGAGAACTTTTCTTAAGGAGTTCGTTCAGAAACTTGTATAGAAACTTTCTTAA
>NW_025267785.1:0-1470 GCF_018294505.1 Triticum aestivum | reverse complement strand
GGTTTCATGCCCCACTATAATGTTTGGACCAAGCACGGAGAAAGAGGGGTTATGATGGAAGACAATGAAGAAGAAGAGGACGAGGACAGCTATCCTGGCCATGGGTTCCCTGAATACGATGATACAACAATGGGGGAAGAAGCTGAGCCGGTAATGCGGGAAGAAGCTGGGCCGGCAATGCGGGAAGAAGCTGAAGAAGAGGCATCAGATGAGCCCGTTGATGATCTAGGTCGGGCCATTGCCGATGCAAAGAGAAACTGCGCAAGTGATTTGGAGAAGAAGAAGTTGCAGCGCATATTAGAGGATCACAAAAAATTGTTGTACCCGAATTGCGTAGGTGACAAGAAAAAGCTGGGCACCACACTGGAATTGCTGCAATGGAAGGCAGAGAATGGTGTATTTGACAAGGGATTTGGAAAGTTGCTGGTAATGATAAAGGATATGCTTCCAAAGGACAACGAATTGCCCGAGAGTACGTACGAAGCAAAGAAGGCTGTCTGCCCTCTAGGGTTAGAGGTGCAGAAGATACATGCATACCCTAATGATTGCATCCTCTACCACGGTGAGTACGAGGATTTGAACGCTTGCCCAGTATGTGGTGCATTGCGCTATAAGATCAGCCACGATGAGCATGGTGATGTCGAGGGCGAGCGCCCCAGGAAGAAGATTCCTGCCAAGGTGATGTGGTATTCTCCTATAATACCACGGTTGAAACGTTTGTTCCAAAACAAAGAGCATTCCAAGGCGATGCGATGGCACAGAGAAGACCGTAAGAAAGACGGAAAGTTGAGAGTACCAGCTGATGGGTCGCAGTGGAGAAAAATCGAAAGAAAGTACGGGAAGGAGTTTGCAGATGATGTAAGGAGCGTATGGTTTGGTCTAAGCACAGATGGCATTAATCCTTTTGAGGAGCAGAGCAGCAACCATAGCGCCTGGCCTGTGACTCTATGTTTGTATAACCTTCCTCCTTGGTTGTGCATGAAGCGGAAGTTCATTATAATGCCAGTGCTCATCCAAGGCCCTAAGCAACCCGGCAACGACATTGATGTGTACCTAAGGCCATTAGTTGAAGAACTCTTACAACTGTGGAATGGAACAGGTGTACGTGCGTGGGATGAGCACATGGGGGAAGAATTTGACCTAAAGGCGTTGCTGTTCGTGACGATCAATGATTGGCCTGCTCTCAGTAACCTTTCAGGACAGACAAACAAGGGATACCGCGGATGCACGCACTGTTTGGATGATACCGACAGTATATATTTGAATAGTTGTATGAAGAATGTGTACCTGGGACATCGTCGATTTCTTCCGAGCAGGCATCCCGTAAGAAAGAAAGGCAAGCATTTCAAAGGTGAGGCGGATCACCGGACGAAGCCTCGCCACCGTACTGGTGCTGATGTACATGATATGGTCAAGGATTTGAAGGTGATATTTGGAAAGGGTCCTGGCGGACAACCTGTTCCAAAGGAC
>NW_025267784.1:0-1470 GCF_018294505.1 Triticum aestivum | reverse complement strand
AGAGATACCACCAGATAGATCTTAGGGACTTCGTCTTGCATCCCGCCGCTTCTCCGCTCCGCGTCGTGCCTTCCTACACCAGTGGCAGCAGCCGCACTGAGGTTACGACGGAAAGGGAATCTCTACCAAGGGTGAGGCTTGGGGATCTAGTGATGGATCCTGGAGTTCGGCCGCAGGGGGATTTCAATGTGGTTGCATGGGAATCAAGATTGCCGCCTTACACCTCGTTTGTTCATTTCGTTCCAAATGGAGATGGTGCTCCAGGTGTGGTGGAACAGAGTACTCCCCTGTCTGGGAGGAAGCGTGCAGCGGTGCCTTTGTAAGGCCTTTTGATTCAGACGATTTCTACAGGGATTTCGAAGAGTTGGAATCTCAAGTATTTCCTCAGTTTACAAATAGATAATTTAAATATTTACATGGTGTTCAATACATATCTTTTAATCATGGAAACCTTCTTGGAAGTCATGTATTTATGAACTGTATTTTGTGTGTGTAAGATGTTTAATTTGTAGGATTGTCTCTTAGGGGTTTTATCTAAAGAACCATTTGTATTGCATTACATAGGAAGTTTTTCAATGACCTAAACCTCTTGGAAAAATTTGTTCTTTTGGTGCACTCGATTTTTCATCAACCATTGTACTGTGTGTCACTTCCTCTGTCTCCAGTAAGGCAAGATGCTGGGGGGAAGGTGGGGCGGCTCTGGTGCCCGAATGGTATTCTAAGAAATGATCGTGAGAGCTGATGATGATGCGAGCATGCTGGCCTGCCGTGCCACCAAGGTCAGCGTACGGGTTCCCCATTTTGTAAGAATACTGCGAGCAATTTTGGGTTCTTGCATTGCTTCTCTCTGCTGGTTAGACATGACTAGATACTGGCAAGTAGCACCTCCATTCAACTTTTGTTGCCTGAATTGGTTAGCACATATGCTCTCACTTGGTTAGCTGGTAATTAAGGGTGTTTGGTTGGCCGAACGAACCTTTTTCTGATGGACTTCGACGCACTAGCATTTTCATTTCTTATACCCATTTTACGCAGCCTGCCACAGCAAGCCTTCCTTAAAAAAGAACATTGTCTGATGTTCTACATATGTATGACCTGCCTTTCAATTCACATGCACAACTCCTAAGGTCTCATAAAATAGAACTGAAATACATCGTTACATAAAAATTAGGCAAATAAACCTGGACGCTTCTTCCCTGACAAGGATGTTTCAGGCTTGTCATGGACGCTTCTTCCCTGACTGAAGCGTAGACCAATACCCTGCTCCTCTGGAACATTAGCCATACCAATAGCAGAGTTTACAATGCCTGATGGAGCAGCAGGAGTTAAAATGTAGCGGCCGATTAGGTGCACTGCGTGACCTCGGTTGAAAAGCACCTGTGGATGGGCTCCAAAGCAAGAAATGTTCTTCTTGACAGAATCTCTGGCACCCTTCAACTTGTACAGCCAGAAATGGGCACTCATGTTTTT
>NW_025267783.1:0-1470 GCF_018294505.1 Triticum aestivum | reverse complement strand
TTGAAAACAGCCCAATCCCGTCAAAAGAGTCAATATGACCGAAAACATAAGGCTATGACTTTCGAGGTTGACGAGAAGGCTTACCTTCGGGTCACCCCTCTGAAGGGAACCCATCGTTTCGGTATCAAAGGCAAATTGGCTCCTCGTTACATTGGACCTTTTCGCATTCTTGCCAAACGAGGAGAAGTTGCCTACCAATTGGAACTACCTCCGCACCTCTCCAGAGTTCACGATGTCTTCCACGTTTCTCAACTCAGGCGTTGCTTCTCGGATCCTATCCGTGAAGTGGACCACGAAACGCTTGATCTCCAAGATAATCTTACATATCGAGAGTACCCCATTCGTATCCTCGATCAAACCGAACGTACCACGCGACGTCATAATATCAAGTTTCTCAAGGTTCAATGGTCGCACCATTCTGAGGATGAAGCAACTTGGGAAAGGGAGGATCGTCTTCGACTCGAATATCCCGCCTTCTTGTCGGAGGAACCCAAATCTCGGGACGAGATTCTTTTGAGTGGGGGTGAGTTGTCACACCCTAGCTAGTCATGCATTAGAGTGTTGCATCATGTTTACTCATTCATCAGAAACTTGAAATGGGGATGACAGAACCCCCAGTCCCCTCTGAAACCAACTAGGGTTTACTAAAATAATTTTCAATGAACCTGAAATGCCCTTCTAAAATGTCCATCATTTTAGCCTTGGTTCAGAACCTCTGACAAAAGTGGTGCACATTTTTCTAGGCCATCATAGGGTCTTTGAATTAAATCATAACTATTTGAATTTGGGCATTTAAAATTATATAAAATATTTAAATGCTCAAATATCTCCAAACTAAAATGTTTCATGTTGGAAATAATCCAACTATGGACCAGGAGTAGTTTGGTGATTTTTGGAGTTGCCTAGGTATTTTAATTAATTCAACACAGTTGCAGATATATTAAATAAAACAGAAAACAAAAAGAAAAGGGGAAAGACTTACCTGTGCGGCCCAGCCAGCTGGCCGGCCCAGCTAGCAGCCGACCCAGCCCAGCACTGTAGCTCCCCGTCGTCTTCCTCCCCACGCCCCGAAGCTGCTGCGTGCTCGCGCGCGCGCGGCCGCGCGGCCACCTCCTGCTTGCCGACGCCCTCCTGGCCGCGTGGACGACGCCCGCAGCCCGTCCCGATTCCCCCCTGCCCTCGCTCACTCTCCCCCGTTTCTCCCTCGCTCTCTCTCGCTCTCGGCCGAAGCACACCGTCGCCGCCGTTCGCCGTAGCCACTGTCTCCGGCCACCCCTCGCTCCCCCGAGTAGCTCAGAAGCTCCGCCACAACTCCCTCTTCCTCCCCACCGCTCCACGAGTCCCCGGAAGCCCTGCATCGCCGCCACGTCGCCGTTCCCCTCTTCGGGCTCCGACCACCGTCGCCGACGAATTCGCCGTCTCCAGCGCGTCCCCGAGCCCGCTTCGACGCCCACTGCAACCGTGGTGAGC
>NW_025267782.1:0-1470 GCF_018294505.1 Triticum aestivum | reverse complement strand
GAGTTTTCGGCTAGATATACAGTAGATGGATGGAACACATGGAATATCTACCAGAAGACGGTGGTATACGTCCAGGCATGTAGAAAGTTATGGTAGTTTTTTTCTTTATCATGGCAACTTTGTGTGTTTTAGTTATATACATGAAATCCTTGACATGTGGGGCTTCTATTATCTAGATCATGGCAATTTCCTCTGTTTAGCTATATATATGAAGTTCATGTATGTGTGGCACTTTTATTATGAAGATCATGGCAACTTTTTGCGTATCAAGTCATATAGCAATTTTATTATAAGGATAAACTCTCTCAACTTTTAGCTATAAACAATCTATGAATCATGAACATGTGGTAGTTTTATGTTTTCTATATAGATCATGATAACCTTTCAATGCTTTCGTGGGTTGATTAAAATTCTGTGCCGCTCTGAAATCTGGATGTGACTTTAGTTCATCTTGTCACTATGTCGTTTTGTGATGTTTTCACGAACATACATGGGTAATTTCTGATCATTTTGTGCTCCACAAATTATGCTCATCTTAAAGTGTTTTTTTTTCTGTCAGATCCATACAGCTTTTGGGTTATAAGTTTTGTACTCCCTCTAAACTAATATTTAGTGATATAAAATGTTTCCATGGTTCTTGGTTTCATGCTGAATCTCAGATTTCATGCTTGTTTTGTTTTCTGAAGAAGGTACGACGCGCAACAGCTAAGTATGCCAGGAGCAGATCCCAGCCTTTCAGGCTTGGTTTTTGTTTTGTAGGGGACTAAGCTCGACTTTATTGATTAACAACGAAGTTCATAGGGATGATTACAGTATCACGGGGTTTGTGCTTGAACTGGCATTTATCAAAACGAGCAACCCGTGCGATCTCGGATAATAGGGCGGGAGCTTCCTCCCGTCTTCCTTGATATATCATTAACAACTGTCAAACAATTGGATGCAATCAGTAAACTCGAAGAAATGTGCATCTGCTATACATACCTTGGGAGTTATTAATGCAGCAACACGTGAAGCAATTGCATGCCGAGAAGCTTTGGCGCTAGCTCATGATTTTTCTTTAGCTTAGGTGTTCATTGCCTCAGATAGCAAACAGCTTAGGTGTTTGCATGCCGAGGGAGTTATACAAGCATATTTTTTTTGCGAGGAAGTTATACAAGCATCATGAAGGAAATTATTCAGGCTTCAGCTGAGTTCACCTCCTGTTCTTTCATCTTTGAGGGACTACTGGAGTCCAGCATCGAGGCCCATAGTCTCGCTAAATCCACTCTAGATCTTTTTGAGGGCTGCCACCTTTTGCTCCTTCAGCCGCCTGATATAAATGCCATCCCTATGAATGTTATCATTGATCAATAAAGTGGAGCGGTTTTAGCCTAAAAAACATCTACGCCACAGCATTATTCTTGTTTCCCCCCTCAATTCTTTTAGATAAACTGCGGAAATATATTTTAGAGATGCATGATTACTTTTTTT
>NW_025267781.1:0-1470 GCF_018294505.1 Triticum aestivum | reverse complement strand
AGGCAGGTATTATTTATCCTGTTGCTGATAGTGAATGGGTAAGCCCTGTCCATTGTGTTCCTAAAAAGGGAGGTATTACTATTGTTCCTAATGATAAAGATGAATTGATCCCGCAAAGAATTATTACAGTTTACAGGATGGTAATTGTTTCATACGTAAATAATCTCAAAGTTTTTCAACCTTCACGCAATACATGAGCGTGAGCCATGGATACAGCACTATGGGTGGAATAGAATATGATGATGGGGATTGTGTGGAGAAGACAAAAAAAGGAGAAAGTCTCACATTGATGAGGCTAATCAACGGGCTATGGAGATGCCCGTCAATTGATGTCAACATGAGGAGTAGGGATTGCCATGCAACGGATGCACTAGAGCTATGAATCCTCAACAAAAGAAAACTAGTGGGTGTGCATCCAACTTGCTTGCTCATGAAGACCTAGGGCATTTGAGGAAGCCCATTGTAGGAATATACAAGCCAAGTTCTATAATGAAAAATTCCCACTAGTATAAAAAGAAAACTTATGAGACTCACTACATGAAGGACAAGGTGCTACTTTGAAGCACAATATATGAGACTCACTACATGAAGAACAAGGTGCTACTTTGAAGCACAAGTGTGGAAAAAGAGATAGTATCATTTCCCTTTTTTTATATTTTTTGGGCCTTTTTTTTCTTTTTTTGGGCAATGCTCTAATAATGATGATCATCACACTTCTATTGATTACAACATAAGGATTACAACTCGAAACTTAGAACAAGATATGACTCTATATGAATGCCTCCGGCGGTGTAGCGGGATGGTGCAATGAATCAAGAGTGACATGTATGAAAAATAAAGCATGGTGGCTTTGCCACAAATACGATGTCAACTACATGATCATGCAATGGCAATATGACAAAATTAATGTATGTCATGATGATGATGATGGAAGTTGCATGGCAATATATCTTGGAATGGCTATGGAAATGCCATGATAGGTAGGTATGGTGGCTGTTTTGAGGAAGATACAAGGAGGTTTATGTGTGATAGAGCGTATCGTATCACGGGGTTTGGATGCACCGGCGAAGTTTGCACCAACTCTCAAGGTGAGAAAGGGCAATGCATGGTACCGAAGAGGCTAGCAAAGGCGGAAAGGTGAGAGTGCGTATAATCCATGGACTCAACATTAGCCAAAAGAACTCATATACTTATTGCAAAAATTTAGAAGTCATCAAAAATCAAGTACTACGCGCATGCTCCTAGGGGGATAGACTGGTAGGAAAAGACCATCGCTCGTCCCCGACCGCCACTCATAAGGATGCACAAGCCAGGTACACTTCATGTTTCAAATTTGTTAGACAACTTTAACCATACGTGCATGCTATGGGGCTTGCTAACTTCAACACAAGCATTCTTTGAATTCATAATCACCCAACTAGAATGACTTTGATATTATCATCTCCATATCTCAAAACAATTATCAAGCAT
>NW_025267780.1:0-1470 GCF_018294505.1 Triticum aestivum | reverse complement strand
CGAATGGTTTTCGCTCTTTAGTTACAGATAACAAACGCTCGTTCGTTAGCCTGTTCGTCAGTTTTCTTTTATCGGATTTTTCTGCGGTTATTTCTGATTGCGATTTCTGATCCGATTTTCATTCTAGTTTATCTTTTCGCTCGTTAGTCGGAATCAGGCGATTCAAGTACCTAGATCTTCGTCTCAAGACCCTCTTTCCGCTTAACCAACTTGCACAAGTTTTTCTACTGTAAAATTTGACCTAGGTCCAGATTAGTAAATGGATCTTGTTTCTTTCGCCGTTTGAGTTTCGTTGCTCCATTTGATTTGATTCTTTTTGCAAACCGGAGTTCTTAAGTTGAACTTTCTGGTTAGATCTTCTTATTTGAGTTTTACCCGTGCTTCTTAGCTTGATTGCTTATGTATGCTATTGTTTGTTTGTGATAGAATTCCCGGAGTCCGAAGCGTGTTATTTGGAGTCTTTAGGTTACGCGGATCGTCAGCAAGGCAAGTAACACTTTGATCATACCCCTTTATCACCCAGTTTTTATGCATTAGTTCCAATCCCCAAACATTTCATGGTTAGGATGTCATTAACATGTGGGTTGGGAAGTAGTTGATGAGGTAGAACCTATTACCCTGTTACATCCAAACCCTTGGGAGTTACTCTTACGAATTGCTTATATTGCTATGCTATGCTCGTAGACGAGGTTTGGGAGAGTGAAATCCATGACGGATGTGAGATTGTTAATTAATGGTTCAACTTAAGGTGGCAACTTAAATACACATCTGGGTGGATTGAGGCACCTGGAGTACCCAGTGTTGCCTGTATTTTTTTGGAAATCCCGGAGTACCCATGTGATCTTCCTATGGACCGCCACCTAGGCTCAGCAGGTAGTGGGTTGTAGGTTTGGTATGGTCTGCTCGGAGTAGAGAGTTAAGGTTTCTGAAAGACAGTGTCTCGGTCATCCATTTCTCAAACACCATGTAGTGCGAGAAATCCAACGGAGGCGATCGTGTCTTGTGGGGAAAAGTGCGCAAACCTCTGCAGAGTGTACAAACTAATCATGGTTAGTCGTGTCCCCGATTATGGACAATCTTGAGTATCTAGTACTTGGAGTATCTTGAGTATCTCATCACTCTAAATTAATATTGTCGGGTTGTTTTACCTTAATTGGGATTGAGTTGGAGGAACCTTCTCAATGATGTTTCAACTACCATGATAGTTAAATTAAAATCTATTCCTTTGTTATAGGGAAAAATTGGCTTTTCACAAAAACTGTAACCATAGAGCTTTCCACCAGCCAAATATGCATGTAGTGATAGCATTATTCTGTTCCTGCTCTACCGTGTTACTTTGCCAGCATATTCCATGTGGTACCCATTTTCGGGCTGCAACGTATTATGTTGCAGACTTTTCAGACGAGGAGTAAGGTTTGTTAGGTCATTGCCGTGCAGCTCAGCTATGCCATTGGAGTTGATGGACTCACT
>NW_025267779.1:0-1470 GCF_018294505.1 Triticum aestivum | reverse complement strand
TGAATCATTTGCACACAACAATTGACATGCAATATATGCCCCGCTAACACTTTTCTTTGTAGAATGGAGGATCTCTATTCAAAAGCCTTGTTGACAGTGATGGCACATTATGGAAGAAGAAAATAGATCCCATCAAATCTGTGAAATCAACCATTGAGAAGATCGTATTGTATGATTTCTGTGGGAGTGATAGCGAACTATCATTCTTTAAGTCCATTTTGAAAAGCGCAAACATGCTCAAGGAGATTTGCATTGTCTTCTCGGATGATGTATTTTCTACCGGCATGGAAGCTGATATGGATGAAAAATGGAAAAGCGCTGCCACCTCAGTTGAATTAGCTAATGCGACTGTGCAAATCTTCAGGGTGCATAAACACTACACGTGGAACTACAAGACAGCATCTGATCTCTTACTTAATGACCCTTTTGATTGCCTAACTTGAACACGCCTGGCACTTCTTACTACTAGTTACTCTGCAAAGGGCTACTGAACTGATAGTCAAGTCCCTGAAGGCAATATAGCTTCTTTAGGCAATATAGTACTTTGAGTTGTTAGGTTGGCGCTCGCAGCTCTCCATGTTCAAGTACCCTGGCATCGCCATTATTTTCTATTTAATTTACTAGCCATGTGGCTGCTACTTGAATAAACATTTGTACCATAAATGATGCCTACACTGCATACCCATTTGCCTTTGCCGAATTTTATCTGCGACACTTCATGGTAAATTCTTTAGTTGATACTATACGTGAATGCCGTGGATGTTGGTGTCTAAACGACATAGTTACTGTTTATTTTATGAGGTGTTTTCATGTGGCTAGCGTCAACTGTGTGAGCATTCTACATCTATGAAAGAATCACCTGCGAGCGAGTTAACAACAATCTGGTTGTGCGTCTCAGAAAAAAAATTGGTTCTAGTTTGATTATAATATTGATCATGGTGACGTGATTCCTGGATAATATACTTTAACTGCTTTATAGAGGCTTACGTCAGATATAGTTGACGTCTGACAAGGTATATATATTTATATCAGTTTTTTCAAGTGCTTTCCAATCTACAGTTCTACACATCAAGTAGAGAGAAATATGCACCGAGTTAATATCAACAATATATGAGTTAAGTGATTGAATGTTACACCTTTACAAATTGTATGATGCAGGGTCAGGCATATGTTAAAGTAAGACATAATTTGGAATGCTCATTAAACAAATGCATTGCAAAACATACTGATCTTTACTGAATAATCATAACTTTAAATATACAACTTGACATTTCATGGGTTTTACATCTAAGCACATATAAATTCCTCTAGTTAGAGATCATGTCATGTACCCCGCATAAACTGTTAAGTCCCAGTACACTAGACACCAGTGTGTGCGATCTAGTCGCCTGATCCCCCCTAAACTATCAGTGGTGTGGACTCTGTAAACTTCCACGCCACTAGTAACAAGTCAATTATTAGTGGTGTGCT
>NW_025267778.1:0-1470 GCF_018294505.1 Triticum aestivum | reverse complement strand
TAGGTGTGGTTTTAGGACAGTGGCTGGCATAGGCCGAGCAGCAAAAGTTCTGGTGTGAATAGTGGTTCCGGTGACGATCGGTCAATCGGTTTTGACTGTACATCGCTCTTGTCGCGTACGCGTTGCAGCCCGGCACGCTGGACCCTCCACATCGCTCACCGAATGGAACACGCTTCATCTTGCGTTTTTGCTCGCTTGTGGGACCGCAGTTGAGAGCAAACCAACGTCCCTCCCCTCCCCCGCCCGCATAATTTATACTACCACTCCCTCCGTTTTATGCGGAGTAAATAAAAACAGAGGGAGTATACTATGGATGAGGATACCCTGACGTGGCCGAACCCATTGAGTAACTGACATGCGGGGCCTAGCAAGCATGGGGTCCGCCAATAAGTGACCGAAAGGGAGGGTAAGGCAGGGATACGTATGTTTAAGGAGCTTCCAATGATATAATTTTCACATTATACATCTCATGTACTATTAATCTTGAGAATAGTCAAATGCAGTTTTGAAAAATGCATTAGAGCATGGTTAATAATATAGCCAGTCGATGGCTATAAGGAACTGCCATGTCATCTATAGCCATCATCTGTTATATGCAGTCATACAATAGTGTGGGCTATAAGGTTGGCTATGTCCCGCAAAACAATTTATAAGGTTGGCTATTATATTAGTACTTTTTTCCATCTCTTTGATAGAGGCAAAGGTGTCCCGTCTTTCGATGAGATGGTGGATTTCGCTTTGGTGGAAGTCGACTTTGACGATCCGACTACGAACGTGCGAGGACGTCGCGCCTTAGCAATCGCTAAACCAACTCCGAGAGGTTATTGACCACGCCGGAGCACGATCAACCTGACCACGAGGGTCGGTTTCCTGCGAGCAAACGAAGAACAAGCAAGAAACTAAGATTGCAATCTGGATATTGCGAATATAAGATGAAAGCTTTATTGATCAAGGTGGGGTTCTGTGACGCCTTTGTCTGGTTGTTGAACACAAACGAAGTACGCGAAGTTGCAGCTATGGCGAACTTTTAATCTAAACAAAACCCCAAAGTCTAAACGATGCCCTAAGGGCTGTATATATGGAGGAAGAGGGGGGGAATTTCGTGGCCCTTGGTGGAGGGGTCCGAAATCAACCCTATCTCTTGTTTCCCCACACATACGGACTCTAAAAATAGCCTATACTTATGTATTTCGAAATTGCATGGGCCTGGCCCAATAATAAGGTGACGCAGCACCTAAAATAGCCTCGGGACGAAATTTATGAAGTGGCATCTTGTATATTTCGTCCAAGGCTTCATGCACCCATTATGGTGGCTTCAAAGTCCTGAAATCATCACTTGTAACTCCGTTCTTGTTCCCCTTGCGCATGCCATCATCTCCATGCTTGTTCTTGCTCCAATGTTCATCCTTCTCCAAGCTAGGCCCTTCATTTGTAAGCAAAACAAATGTATCCAATTTAGGCAGCATCATA
>NW_025267777.1:0-1470 GCF_018294505.1 Triticum aestivum | reverse complement strand
AGGCCCCCTGGGGCCACTGACATGGGGGCCCCAGCCCCAGAACGTTTTGTTAAAAAAAGGAATTAAAAATAATATATAAAATAAATAAAATAAATAAATAGATAATAATAATTTAATTAATTAATTAATTAAGGAATTAATTAAGTTAATTAATCATAATTACATTAACCTAACTAACTAATTAGTTTAATTAAACAGTAGTTAGATTAGTTAAACACTAATTAGACTAAACAGTCAATGACTAGTGGGACCCACACGTCAGTTGACCAGTCAACACCTCTGTTGACTGCTGACGTCATGATGACGTCAGCAAATACTTTTTTGGATAATGTTGAATTTAAATAAATAATTAAAATCAGAAAATGATTAAATCTTTAGAAAATCATATCTTTTAATCCATAACTCGGATGAAAATACTTTCTACATGAAAGTTGATCAGAACAACGAGACGAATCCGGATACGCAGCCCGTTCGCCCACCACACACCTCTAACATACCAAACACGCAACTTTCCCCCTTCGGTTCATCTGTCCGAAAACGTGAAACACCGGGAATACTTTCCCGGATGTTTCCCCCCTTCGTCGGTATCACCTACTACCGCGATTGGGCACACCTAGCATCGTTACTTGTCATGTCATGCATCGATATGCATTTGTTTGCATTGTATTCATTGTTTCTTCCCCCTCTTCTCTCCGGTAGACTACGAGACCGACGCTGCTGCTGCCCAGTTCGACTACGGAGTTGACGACCCCTCCTTCTTGCCAGAGCAACCAGGCAAGCCCCCCCCCCTTGATCACCAGATATCGCCTATTCTCTTCTATACTACTTGCATTAGAGTAGTGTAGCCTGTTACTGCTTTCCGTTGATCCTATTCTGATGCATAGCCTGACATTGTTGCTACACCTGTTGATACCTTACCTGCAATCCTAAATGCTTAGTATAGGATGCTAGTTTATCATCATTGGCCCTACATTCTTGTCGGTCTGCCTTGCTATACTATTGGGCCGTGATCACTCGAGAGGTGATCACGGGTATATACTATACATACATACATACTATACAGATGGTGACTAAAGTCGGGTCAGCTCGAAGAGTACCCGCGAGTGATTCACGGATTGGGGGCTGAAAGGACCTTTGTCCCGACGGCCCTCTGTGTGGATCTTTGAGGCGGAGCGGCAGGGCAGGTTGAGACCGCCTAGGAGAGAGGTGGGCCTGGCCCTGTTCGGCGTTCGCGGATACTTAACACGCTTAACGAGATCTTGGTATTTGATCTGAGTTGGCTACGAGCCTATACGCACTAACCATCTACGCGGGAGTAGTTATGGGTATCCCGACGTCGTGGTATCAGCCGAAGCACTTCAGACGTCAGCGACGGAGCGGCGCGCGCCGAATTGGACTGGAATGCCACTAGGCTAGGTCTGCTTTCGGCCGCCCACGCAACGTGCAGGTGTGCTCAGGGCGATGGGCCCA
>NW_025267776.1:0-1470 GCF_018294505.1 Triticum aestivum | reverse complement strand
GATGAAAAAACAAAACAAAAATCAATGTAGAGTGGGAGGTCGGACGAAGGGGTGGTGGGCGAAAAACTGAGTAAAAGATGAAACCTTAGGTTCTTTTTATGTAGTATATATAGATTTTTTTCTATTTTTTCATTGAACCTTTTGGAACCTTATACTCTTGTATGGCTTGGTGTGATAGATTCATCTATAAAGTGGGGCATATATAAGTATATAGCACCACAGTAATTTTCGCACAGTAAGGAGGAATTCCCCTTCCGCTTCACAATGGTAGTAGCTTTAGGTTAGCTTTAAGCTAAAGTTTTTGAAATATGTGCATACATATTTCTGAAAATTACTACAGCAACTACTACTATGACCGTAGTTCGTATTTCCTTCCCAAACTGTAACACCGAAGAGATATTCTTGAACTAGGAAATGGTTTCCAATTGGCACTTGTTTAAACAATACCTTCAAGAAACCCACCTCTATCTTGTTAGCACGTGCCGCCAACCCGAGTTTTATGTTTGAGTATTCCTTTTTATTTTAAGCAATATAGTAATTGTTAAGACTTTACAAGCATTGCATTGGATCAAGGACCAATGCATGTATTTGGTACATAGCGGTGCAATGATCGGATACAAACACTACATATAACAATATATAGTGTACGATATACAATCTGTATAGGTAAACGACTGTCATAACTCCACCATTATTTATAAGTTTGAATTCTTCAAACATCAATCGGGAGAATGTATAGAGAGTCCAAAGTATCTTTGAGTGACTCGGAGGTGGTGTATGCATCTTCACGCTTGTACATGAAATCCATCGTCCTTGCGAGATTGACTGCTCTTGACAAGACTGCGAATGGATGAGCCGTCGGCTGCATGAATCCTTCATTGATATCCATCCATGCTTCTTCAACTATCTGGTTAAGCCCTTCGTTTGCCTGCTGCACTGTGCACCCGTTCTCCTTTATGTAGGTCTGCACAGTAGATACCATGCTGCGAAGCTTGTTCCCGCTTCATTAACAGAAAAGGAAACAAAATTATTACATATGTTTTTTCCCCATGGAAACATAATATATTTTCACAGTGCAAAGATATACTCCCTCCGTCCCAAAATTCTTGTCTTAGATTTGTCTAAATACGGATGTATCGAGTCACATTTTAGTATTAGGTACATCCGTATCTAGACAAATTTAAGACAAGAATTTTGGGACGGAGGGAGTATATTACATCTATATGATAATCTTATTACCTCATGGGATGTAATGTCGTTCATAAACGGCCGATTATGCATACGGCTCTGATGATTCTTGGGTATGTCCAAGTCCATTGTACAGTCTCACTGGGCGTGACATCTCCCATTAATAGGAATGCAAGGTTTGATATGTGCATACATCCACTGCTACGAACAGATATTTGTAGGTGCTCTTCAAGGTTAGATGGGACGTATTGTTGATCACGCCATTTTACTTCAGCATTATAG
>NW_025267775.1:0-1470 GCF_018294505.1 Triticum aestivum | reverse complement strand
ATCAAGGCATGGGAGACGTCACCGGGCTGTATGTGTGTTGAATGCGGAGGTGCCGTCCGTTCGGCACTAGGATCTCCGGTGATTTGGATCACGACGAGTACGACTCCTTCAACCCCGTTCTCTTGAACGCTTCCGCTTAGCGATCTACAAGGGTATGTAGATGCACTCTCCTTCCCCTCATTGCTGGTTTCTCCATAGATAGATCTTGGTGACATGTAGGAAAATTTTGAATTTCTACTACGTTCCCCAATAGTGGCATCATGAGCTAGGTCTATTGCGTAGATTCTTTGTACGAGTAGAACACAAAGTAGTTGTGGGCGTTGATTTTGTTCAATATGCTTACCGTTACTAGTCCAATCTTGCTTCGACGGTATTGTGGGATGAAGCGGCCCGGACCGACCTTACACGTACACTTACGTGAGACAGGTTCCACCGGCTGACATGCACTTGGTGCATAAGGTGGCTAGCGGGTGCCAGTCTCTCCCACTTTAGTCGAAACGGATTCGATGAAAAGGGTCCTTATGAAGGGTAAAT
This sequence comes from Triticum aestivum, assembly GCF_018294505.1. NCBI lineage: Eukaryota > Viridiplantae > Streptophyta > Magnoliopsida > Poales > Poaceae > Triticum > Triticum aestivum. Next base: position 936 of record NW_025267775.1, on the reverse strand, counting down.
ATCAATTGGCATATCACACTGTGGTTTTGCGTAGGTAAGAAACGTTCTTGCTAGAAACCCATAGCAGCCATGTAAAACATGCAAACAACAATTAGAGGACGTCTAACTTGTTTTTGTAGGGTATGCTATGTGATGTGATATGGCCAAGAAGAATGTGATGAGTGATATGTGATGTATGAGATTGATCATGTTCTTGTAATAGGAATCACGACTTGCATGTCGATGAGTATGACAACCGGCAGGAGCCATAGGAGTTGTCTTTATTTATTGTATGACCTGCGTGTCATTGAACAACGCCATGTAATTACTTTACTTTATTGCTAACCGGTAGCCATAGTTGTAGAAGTAATAAGTTGGCGAGACAACTTCATGGAGACACGATGATGGAGATCATGATGATGGAGATCATGGTGTCATGCCGGTGATGATGATGATCATGGAGCCCCGAAGATGGAGATCAAAAGGAGCAATGTGATATTGGCCATATCATGTCACTATTTGTATGCATGTGATGTTTATCATGTTTATGCATCTTATTTGCTTAGAACGACAGTAGTAAATAAGATGATCCCTCATTAAAATTTCAAGAAATTGTTCCCCCTAGCTGTGCACCATTGTGAAAGTTCGTCGTTTTGAAGCACCACGTGATGATCGGGTGTGATAGATTCTTACGTTCACATACAACGGGTGTAAGCCAGATTTACACACGCGAAACACTTAGGTTGACTTGACGAGCCTAGCATGTACAGACATGGCCTCGGAACACAAGAGATCGAAAGGTCGAGCATGAGTCGTATAGTAGATACGATCAACATGAAGATGTTCACCGATCATGACTAGTCCGTCTCACTTGATGATCGGACACGGCCTAGTTGACTCGGATCATGTAATCACTTAGATGACTAGAGGGATGTCCATCTGAGTGGGAGTTCATAA
>NW_025267774.1:0-1470 GCF_018294505.1 Triticum aestivum | reverse complement strand
AATTTGGACCATTGCCCAAACCGATCTAGCGAATTTGCAATCAAAAAATAGGTGTTTAATGGATTCATTATGATTGCAAAAAACACATTTTTTGCTGCCTTGCCAGCTTCGTCGAGCTAAATTATCCCTAGTTAAGATAACACCTTTGTTGAGAAACCAAAGGAAAATCTTCACTCTTAGAGGAATCTTAAGCTTCCACAATTTTCTATTATCAGATGGAACCTCGTTATGAACCAGTGCATCGTACATGGATTTAACCGAAAATCTTCCGTTCAGATGCAGGTTCCATTTAAAGATGTCCGATTCAACCGACAGTTGGACAGCTTCCAAACGAGTCAGCAGATCGTTCCATGCATTCAAACGAGGTCCAGAAATCGTTCTGCGAAAAGAAATATACGGGTTTACTTGTCCCAATACCTGCTTAATTGTGACAAACTTATGTCTAACTATTCGATATAAGCTTGGGTATTGCACATTTAGAGGAGTAGTCCCTAGCCAGGTGTCTTCCCAGAATCGAATCTGGGAGCCATCCCTGACCGAGAAGGTGCCAAATTGGAAGAAGAATTCCTTAGCTTTCATAACCCCACTCCAAAAATGAGAGTCACCTGGTTTCCAGTAAACCTGGGAAATTGCTTTGGACCCAACGTATTTATTATGAATGATCTCCTGCCAAACACCATCCTCAGTGAGTAATCTGTATACCCATTTGCTGAGCAATGAAATGTTTTTGATCTCAAGATCCTGGATTCCGAGTCCCCCTTGACTTTTGGGCCGACATAAAATATTCCACCTAGCCAAGCGATATTTCTTTTTTTCATTTTCACTCTGCCAAAAAAACCTTGATCTAAAATAATCAAGGCGTTGGAGAACACCTTTTGGCAGATGAAAAAAAGATAGCATATAAAGAACCATGTTGGTAAGTACCGAGTTGATAAGAACTAGTCGGCCCCCATAGGACAGGAGTTTGGCCTTCCAGCTCGCCAACCGTTTCTCCAGTCTTTCTTCAACATGTTTCCATTCAGCGATTGTCAAACGCCGATAATGAATAGGAATACCTAGATATCTAATCGGAAATTGGCCTAAATGGCATCCAAATATCTCCGCATAATCTTGTGAATTTTCTGCGGCTTCGCCAAAATAGAATAGTTCACTCTTATGAAAGTTTATCTTCAGGCCCGAGAGCTCCTCAAAAGCACATAATACCAATTTGAGGTTTCTGGCCTTTTCAAGGTCGTGATCCAAAAACAGAATTGTGTCGTCCGCGTACTGCAAAATTGAGAGGCCTCCTTCTACTAGATGAGGAATGACCCCGGTGATTTGTCCAGCTAGTTTGGCCCTCTCGATGAGAGTAACTAGCATATCAGCCACGATGTTGAAAAGGATAAGAGATGCGGGGTCGCCTTGACGAAGCCCCTTCCTAGTCTGGAAATAATTGCCTACGTCATCGTTGACCTTGATAGCCACACTACC
>NW_025267773.1:0-1470 GCF_018294505.1 Triticum aestivum | reverse complement strand
GAGAGGGGGGGCACCCCCTTATAGCGCGCGTATAGAAATTTGATCCCATGCTACGCGAGGTTGTAGCCTCCCCGACTCAAGGTTTTTCTTGAATGTTGCCGAGGGTGATCCCTGGCTTCGGATGGTTGAATTGGGTGTGTACTGGTTAGACGTGTTCCTTCCAGAACACCGTAGACGGAACTAGTCCCCGTGACTACTGAAATCCGTTGGCTGTGGTTAAGTACAAACTCTGCAGAGTCAATTCTTTCCAAATCATCGTATCCATGATCAGTAGTGTATACATTATATCCATATCTATCCATGTGAAAAACTTGTCCCCGGTGAACAAGCTCAAGTGGTAAAATCTCAGGTTTTATTGTTATTCCAGTGGATGGACAAGCTTTATTTTGTGTCTCATGCTTGTGATAATTTATGTCTCCGAGCTGTTGTAATAATGAAATGTGATATAAGCCCTTTAGGTGACGTCACGCAGACGTCCGACTGTGGCGTGTACTCGTTTCTCACTTTTGATATAAGCCCTTTATGTGATGTCGCTCAGACGTCCGACTGCGGCATGCACTGCCTTTACTTTCTGTTATAAGCCCTTTATGTGGTGTCGCCCCGACGCCCGACTGTGGCATTATCATTCCGCATTTTCCGCTCGAGGAGTCTTTCAGACACTCGTTTGGCACCTGTATTATTATTCCGCATTTTCCGCTCGAGGAGTCTTTCAGACACTCGTTTGGCACCTGCATTATTATTCCGCATTTTCCGCTCGAGGAGTCTTTCAGACACTCGTTTGGCACCCGTATTACTATTCGGCAGTTTCCGCTCGAGGCGTCATTCAGACCCTCGCTTGGCACCCAGTATTTATTATCTCTATGTCTGATCGCACTGGTTAACTTATTCATGTGTTTCATGTTTGCTTTTGTTATACCTTATGTCCGAACTGTCTTGCGAGTACTTTCATAGTACTCACCTGGCTTGTTGATTTGGCCAGATGTTGACGAGGGCGATCTCTTGGATGAAGAGTTTGATAGCGCGTCCGATGCCTAGAGGAGTCCCAGTCAGTCCTGCGCGATCCCGGATTTTGGTCACTTGTATTGTATACGCTTCCGCCACCCGCAATAAGTCTTCTCGAGTCTCACTCCGACGCTCGAAGAGCTGTAGTCTTCTGGAGACATATCACTCGCCTCGCGGTGATATCTCCACCATCGTCATTATCGTGAGTTAGTAGTCTGCCACCCTATCCGCCGTATTGTTTTATCGGCGTGCATGTAATAAATTGTTGGGCAGTCTCTGCTCAACTTTGTATTATATTTAGTACTCCTGGTATTTTTTTCTTCTGTGACCAATGTATTGTCTATCAGTGAGAAGGAATTCTTCCTCGCTGGTCCGTAACAGGGATTGGTTTCTCAATAATTATTTTATTGAAAAACCGGTCGTGACAAGCTTGGTATCAGAGCCAGGCTGACTGTAGGAAGCCACTAG
>NW_025267772.1:0-1470 GCF_018294505.1 Triticum aestivum | reverse complement strand
TTCTGTGTGATTTTGGTTTAACCACCTGGAGTTTTAGTTATGTCGACCGCAGGTATGATCAAGGTCTCTGCTGGGTGTCCTACCTTCGATGACACGGATTACCCCTACTGGAAGAATAAGATGTGAATGCATCTTGAGGAAATTGATAACGATCTCTGGTATGTTGTGGAAAATGGTGATCCCTCAGTCACACCTTCCCTGAATGCTGCTGATGTGAAGAGATTCAAGCAACTCGAATCTCAAGCGAAGAATGTCATATGTGGCCATCTGAGTAAAGGGCAGTATGGTAGAGTCAGTGCTTTGGAAATTGCTAAACTTATCTGGGATAGGATCTCCAAAGTAAACGAAGGAGTCTCAACTCAACGTGACTCTCATGTCGACGTTCTTCGCAATCTCTTCAACTGCTTCAAAAGACTCGACAATGAAAATGTTCAGCAAACCTTCGATCGCCTCACTGATATCTCAAATGAGCTTCAAGCGCTTGGCGCCACTGACATCACCGACCATGAGGTGGTGAAGAAATTGCTGAGATCGCTCGATTCTTCATTTGACACTCTGGCACTGATGATTCAAGAGCATGCTAATTACAAGTCACTTGATCCTGCTGATATCCTCGAGAGGCTAAACATCATGAGTTCCAGCTTGCTGAGAAGAGAGATCTCTATGGTTCGAGCTATGGCAAACCACGTGCTCTGAAGGCCAAGGCAGTCTCTGAGTCTGAAGAAGAGGACTCTACCAGCAGCCTTGGTGATCCTGAAGAACTGAGCCAGGAACTAGCACTGCTCGTGAAGAAATTTCAGAAGTTCTCAAGACGTGGTCGCTTTGGAAAATCCTCAAGGCGCAACGATTCCTCATCTAGTGACTACAAGAAAAGGTTGTGCCACAAATGCAAGAAACCTGGTCACTACATTCAAGATTGTCCTCAGTGGGACGAGGAATTAAAGAAGAAGAAATACAAGGATTACAGTTTTGATGATGCCAAGAAGAAGAAGAAATCTTCAAAGTGTTCATCATCAAAATCCTCAAAGTCTTCATCTCACAAGAAGAGCAGCTCCAAGAAGGCTCGGGCATTCATTGGCAAGGAAATGGATTCTGAGGCTGAATCTGAGGATCATGAGGAAGAAGAGGCATCCGAGGAGTCTGAGTCTTGTGTGGCAACTCTAGCTCTTGCTATCGCATTTGTCAGCAAGTCTATATTCAACTCTGAAGAAAATGGCAACACCAACAATGCTGATGAAGGCAATGATGACTACGCTCCCACCTATTGCTTCATGGCAAAGGGTGCCAAGGATGATCAACCCAAAGCAAATGAGTGGGTCCTCGATAGTGGATGTATGAATCACATGACCGGTGACAAGAATCTATTGATGGATGCTCCTTTATCACCGTCACATCTGAAGCATATCATCTTCGCAGACAAAGGCAAAAGTCAGGTATTGGGTCTAGGTAAGGTTGCGATCTGAAAGGATC
>NW_025267771.1:0-1470 GCF_018294505.1 Triticum aestivum | reverse complement strand
TCGGCGGCGGTTGCTGTTCTGGGGTGCTGGTCCTATGGGGCCTTAACACGACGACTTCCCGACTGTCTACTACAACAAGTTGTGCCCGGCTCCGGCGATGGAGGGACGATGACGGCGGCGCGCCTTCGGCTCGCTTCGGTGCTTGTAGTCGTCGCTAGGTGGTTTACAGATCTGGATGTAATTTTTATTTCTGGTATCCGTTGTATTGCCATGATTGAAGATGAATAGATTGAAAGTTTTTCCGCAACAAAAAGAAGCAGAAGGATGGTAGTATATTTTGAAGGCGTACATGATCCACCGGACACGCTGAGCAAGGTCCGGCGATTTGTGCTCCTGCGTCGCTGACTAGAGGATGATGGATGGAGGCACACCGTGCCTTCTCCTCCTCTGTCAGCGCTTTGGTGAGCCCCTGGTGTGGTTCACCATCATGTTGACCTCCTTGAGCATGCGTGGAAGCTTAATTAGTAGATGCCCGTTGCCATAGAAATTGCCCATTGCCATACGTCTGAATGGAAGATTAATTAGTCAATCATTGTGCACGTAGTTTTTTTTTGGCGGGTAATTTGCACGTATATTAACCAGCCAAGGTACCAATGTGGTAGAATTGTTAGTTGGTCAATCAGTAGCTAGCCTGCGAATCAACCTGTGGTTGAGATGGTTAGGTGGACAGTGGTATCCCCAACCCATCAGGGTTCAAATCCTGGTGCTCGTGTTATTCCTGGATTCATTTCAGGATTTCCGGCGATGCGCTTTCAGTGGGAGGAGACGTTCCTGTCGACGACGAGGCGCCTACGGTGACTTCGAAAATCTCAAGATGATATGCCGACTCAGTCTCTCGGAGGTGCTCATAGGGGTAGGGTGTGCGTGTGTGCGTTCATAGGCGTTAGTGTATGCGCATGTATATGAGCGCATGTGTCTGTACTGATGCTCAAAGAAAAAAATCAGTAGCTAGCCAGGACACGATGCATGCAAGCTATAGTATGCGTTCCGTGTGGCACGTAGCCACCAAAAAGGTTTGATGGTCAATTAGTGCGCATGTTCAAACCCTAAAAAAAGCTAGCGCCTATCCATAGTTTGGGAGCCCACCAAAGAAAAATAGGTGACAGGCCTAAAAGGAATGGAGAAGCAGCATGGTGGAAAAAGCTTCTAGAACTGACCTTGAACCAGGCAAACCGGCCTAACTCGTGCCTGGTATGAGGCCTGGCATGAGAATAACAAGCGAAAATGGGATAACCTGACAAAAAACATCAAGCTATCAGAAATATCAGAAATAACCTTCAAACTCCTTTAAAATCCTCACAACAATATCACAAACTCCTTCAAAACATGCCTGTATCCAGGAATATCAGGAATATCACAAACTCCTTCAAACTCCTCACAACAATATCAGAAATAACCTGACAAAAAATATCAAGCTATCAGAAATAGAACAAAAATTCAAAACTATAAAGAGAAGAGGTAAAAAAATGA
>NW_025267770.1:0-1470 GCF_018294505.1 Triticum aestivum | reverse complement strand
AAATATGAAAAATATGAAAAACCTGCCCACATAATCTTCTTATGTCACATACTAATGATTCAAGTCGATATACATGGTCTACATATATTTAAAAGAATACATGTACCTAATGCTCGATTTGAACTATGGTCAATTTGAACTACACATACATGATCTTATGCTCATGATTTTTTTTTGGAAATATCATTTTTTTTTAGATTCACAAGACGATATGGATGTTATATTTGGATTCTCCTCATTTTTTGATAGGTTTAGACATATTATTTGTCAAATTCAGATTTAAGGATTTAAAGATATTAAATATTCCATATTAAATAGAAAAAGAAAAATATTAATTATTTTATTTTATTTGAATTGAAAATTATTATTATTATTACTTATTCATTATTGTGTATTTAAGTATTTGTATGGAATTCAAAAATAAAAAGGTGTGACACCACAGTCCAAGAGTTAATATGATTGATATGGTACTATTCTCACTAAGATATGATTTCTTTCTTGATAGGTCATCCGGAAGGAATGGAGAAGTTAAGCGTGTTGGGGTTGGAGTAGTGTGAGGATGGGTGGCCGAGCGGGAAGTTTGACCACAAGTGCAATTTGATTTTACATTAAACGTGCTGAGAGTTAAAAATGTCCGTTGTGAAATTAACAAGTCTGAAAAAAATTGATTTTTTTTTTTGGAAAAAAAGTTGGAAAAAAATCGAAAATCTAGCCCGAGGGCAAAGCCGTCGGTGTAGCCTGTTCGACGTCTAACGGCCGTCATCTGTTAGCGATGGGCCTGCCAAGTCTACATCGAGGGCATCCTCTACGCCAACGACAAATACCTGTACGCAGATACCTGAAGGACCCGAGGGCGATACGCCCTCGGCCGCCCTCGACTATAGCCTGTGGCGCGGGTTATTTGGCCTATGCCGACGGCGTCGGGCCGTCGGCCTATTGCCCGTTTCCTGTAGTGTCCATGAACTATTTTAAATATATGTAGTATCGATTGTTAAGAAGAATCTTGGGTGGAGTAAATTACGTCACCACAAGAAGATAGAAATTTCATGCATTGTGGAGGTTGCATGACATTGCGGTTTGGCTCCCCGAAACAATTACTCCTGCATATGAGCACTAAATTCGTAAAACCTGTTAAGAATAAAAAATCTTATGCCGTTGTACTGAATGAAATGATGTACTGTTTATTGGTTTGAGGTTGCTTATCACGTATAAAAGAGTTATCTTGTTTGTTGATGTGAGCTTGCTTATTTTATAATCGCCGGAGACAGCTTATGTATCTGTACCATATACTATTTCCTACTATGATATATCATGGTATTGTCTATAAAAAAGATATCTTCTGTACTACGTAGAAACAACATTAAAACGCAATGATGGAAATAAAATGTATTTTTTGGAGCGTCAACGTCTCGATGGTGATGATATGCTCGATTCGCTACGGTAGTATCGGGGATCCTTATACATCGCTCA
>NW_025267769.1:0-1470 GCF_018294505.1 Triticum aestivum | reverse complement strand
CTTGCAAGCACTGCAACTAATATGTTAGTTGTGAGATGATGTATTACGGAACGAGTAAAGAGACTTGCCAGTAACGAGATTGAACTAGGTATTGGATACCGACGATCGAATCTCGGGCAAGTAACATACCGATGACAAAGGGAACAACGTATGTTGTTATGCGGTCTGACCGATAAAGATCTTCGTAGAATATGTAGGAGCCAATATGGGCATCCAGGTCCCGCTATTGGTTATTGACCGGAGACGTGTCTCGGTCATGTCTACATTGTTCTCGAACCCGTAGGGTCCGCACGCTTAAGGTTACGATGACAGTTATATTATGAGTTTACATGTTTTGATGTACCGAAGGAGTTCGGAGTCCCGGATGAGATTGGGGACATGACGAGGAGTCTCGAAATGGTCGAGACGTAAAGATTCATATATTGGATGATATGGTTAGGCCAAGGGGTCAAGCCCATGAGGCTTTAGATCGGTGCAAAAGGAGTTTTGCGGAGTCCAGGGGGCCAAACACCGGAGACCCTGGCGTCTGGCCCTGGGCCAGACGCCGAGGCCCATGGCGTCTGGGCCAGACGCCAAGGATTGTGGCGTTTGGTCCTGGAGTCCGAGTGGGACTCTTGCCTTTCGGGAAAAACCGACTTTGAGGAGGCTTTTGCTCCAAGTTTCGACCCCGGGGCTCAACATATAAATAGAGGGGCAGGGCTAGCACCAAAGACACAACAATTGATCCCTTGGATCTCTTAGCCGTGTGCGGTGCCCCCCTCCACCATAGTCCACCTCGATAATATCGTAGCGGTGCTTAGGCGAAGCCCTACGACGGTAGAACATCAAGATCGTCACCACGCCGTCGTGCTGACGGAACTCTCCCTCGACACTCGGCTGGATCGGAGTTCGAGGGACGTCATCGAGCTGAACGTGTGCTAGAACTCGGAGGTGCCGTAGTTTCGGTGCTTGATCGGTCGGGCCGTGAAGACGTACGACTACATCAACCGCGTTGTGCTAACGCTTCCGCTTACGGTCTACAAGGGTATGTAGACAACACTCTCCCCTCTCGTTGCTATACATCACCATGATCTTGCGTGTGCGTAGGATTTTTTTTTGAAATTACTACGAAACCCAACAGTGGCATCCGAGCCTAGGTTATTTATGTTGATGTTATATGCACGAGTAGAACACAAGTGAGTTGTGGACGATACAAGTCATACTGCCTACCAGCATGTCATACTTTGGTTCGGCGGTATTGTTGGACGAGACGACCCGGACCAACCTTACGCGTACGCTTACGCGAGACCGGTTCCCTCGACGTGCTTTGCACATAGATGGCTTGCGGGCGACTGTCTCTCCAACTTTAGTTGAACCGAGTATGGCTACGCCCGGTCCTTGAGAAGGTTAAAACGGAGTCTATTTGACAAACTATCGTTGTGGTTTTGATGCGTAGGTGAGATTGGTTCTTACTTAAGCCCGTAGCAGCCA
>NW_025267768.1:0-1470 GCF_018294505.1 Triticum aestivum | reverse complement strand
GCTGACAAAGGCGAAGGAGGAGACTGAAGGTATGTTTGGTGAGACCTTGACGACTGCTTTTCCTCTTGCTTGTTTCAACATCTGATCTTGCTGTGTCTTGCAGGTAAGGTAAGGGAGGCCCAGCAGAAGAAAGACCTTGAGCTAGCTGAGAAGATCAAGCTTGCTGACGAGAAGTTAGCTTCAGTCACCAAGCTTGAACAAGACAATACCAACCTGAAAACTGCTCTTGGGATTGCCAACAAAGAAGTCAGTCGACTGAGAACTGACAAAGCTGCCTTGACCGATCAAGTCAGCAAATTGACTGAGAAGAAGACTGCGCTGGAGGCCTTCCTGAGTGGCTTTGCCAAGAAGCTGTTTCTTATGCTCGAAGGTAAACCTCCATGTTTGGCAAATATTTCTGACTGTGGCTTCTTCCATTCGACTATCCCCTTGACTTTGTGACCACTCTTGCAGAATTTTGTCAAAACTTTGAAGAAGAAACCAGCCGACTGGAGCCAAACCTTGACCCTGTCAATTCTCCGGTGAATGACGAGGTTGCCATGGATATCTTCCGACTGGAATCTCGCGTTGCATCCGTCGTGGATTATCTCGCAAGGCTGAAGGCCGCCACATCTCGCATCGACTCGACGCTCTGGCCTGAGGAGACACTTCAGAATGACCTTGAGTCATTAATGGCCCGCTTGAACACGATCCCTGGTCGAGTGCAGGAATGGAAGAAGTCCTCAGCTCGGTGTGGTGCAGATGTTGCTCTGTGTCTGGCCCGAGTCCACTGCAAAGATGCACGAGAGGAGAAGCTGGCGGCTCTTCGGGTGGCCAATACCAAGAAGCACGACTTCAGGTCCTTTATGGAGACTTTCCTTGCAGCTGCCACTCGGATCGCCGACGGAATTGACCTTGATGAATTCGTCGCACCTTCCAGCCCTCCACAGGAGGGGTAAAAAAAACTTCTTATGGCTCGGCTCTTTTAAATTTGCCTCGGTATGCCGAGTGGAATTGTATCCGACAAACTTTAACAGGCTTGACGCCTGAGCACTTTCGGTTCCTTTAGACATCGATTCAAACTTGAATTTGGCGCTTGAATATGATTGCCTTCGGCTCAAAATGTCCTTTGCAGGTTCAAAGCAAGGTGCCTGTGCTTAGGCGAGCGCTTGGACTGCAGCTAAGCCTTCGAGCGTGAGGATCGCTCTTCACTCGGTAGGGTTTTTATAACTTAGGCGAGCACGAGGCTGCAGCTAAGCCTCCGAGTGGAAGGCTGGCTTACCACTCGGTAGGATTTTGATAAACTTAGGCGAGTGCTTGGACTGCAGCTAAGCCCCCGAGTGGGAGGATTGCTCACCACTCGGTAGGATTTTTATAACTTAGGCGAGCACGAGGCTGCAGCTAAGCCTCCGAGTGGAAGGCTGGCTTACCACTCGGTAGGATTTTGATAAACTTAGGCGAGTGCTTGGACTGCAGCTAAGCCCCCGAGTG
>NW_025267767.1:0-1470 GCF_018294505.1 Triticum aestivum | reverse complement strand
TTGATTGCCGGCAAAACATTGAGATGCCTGGTTTCTAAATTCTAGTAAATCCAAAACTCATCTGAAATTCATGAAACTTGGCATGCTATCATGGAGCGGCATCAACATGCCGTGGTACAAATTTTGTCCCATTTGGGGCAAGTTTGGGTATATGCTTCTCACAAACCGGAGCTTCTCACGGCAAGCATGATGGTTTTCGGTATGGAACATCCCACCTTTGTGAACGAAACGATATCCATTGGCTGTTATTGCTTTCAAAATTTTCTCTCGTGTCAACATAGAACAACAGGAGTGTTGTGTGATTTTTTGTGATTTTTGGGGGTTCGTTTGGACATTTTTATGCATTAACTGAGTTTTCAATGCATTTTATGTGCATAATTCAAACTTGAACTACATGCACATGCTCCAGTGCATATAAATTGGTTGAAAAATCAAATCTGTGTCCTTGGGTGCATGCTTAGGTCCCATGCAAGAAATGGGAATGAATTTCAAACACCGGGGCACCGTTGATTGCTGGCAAAACATTGAGATGCCTGGTTTTTAAATTCTATTAAATCCAAAACTCGTCTGAAATTCATGAAACTTGGCATGCTATCATTTTGCGGCATCAACATGCCGTGGTACAAATTTTGTCCCATTCGGGGCAAGTTTGGGTATATGCTTCTCACAAACCGGAGCTTCTCACGGCAAGCATGATGGTTTTCGGTATGGAACATCCCACCTTTGTGAACGAAACGATATCCATTGGCTGTTATTGCTTTCAAAATTTTCTCTCGTTATAACATAGTACAACAGGAGTGTTGTGTGATTTTTTGTGATTTTTCGGGGTTCGTTTGGACATTTTTATGCATTAACTGAGTTTTCAATGCATTTTATGTGCATAATTAAAATTTGAACTACATGCACATGCTCCAGTGCATATAAATTGGTTGAAATAAAATTTGTGTCCTTGGGTGCATGCTTAGATCCCATGCAAGAAATGGGAATGGATTTCAAACACCGGGGCACCGTTGATTGCCGGCAAAACATTGAGATGCCTGGTTTCTAAATTCTAGTAAATCCAAAACTCGTCTGAAATTCATGAAACTTGGCATGCTGTCATGGAGCGGCATCAACATGCCGTGGTACAAATTTTGTCCCATTTGGGGTAGGTTTGGGTATATGCTTCTCACAAACCGGAGCTTCTCACAACAAGCATGATAGTTTTCGGTAGGGAACGTCCCATCTTTGTGGACGAAACGATATCCGTTGCCTCTTATTGCTTTCAAATTTATTCTCGTGTCAACATAGAACAACAGAAGTTTTGTGTGATTTTTTGTGATATTTTGGGGTTCGTTTGGACATTTTTATTCATTAACTGAGTTTTGAATGCATTTTATGCGCATAATTAAAATTTGAACTACATGCACATGCTCCAGTGCATATAAATTGGTTGAAAATTCAAATCTATGTCCTTGGGTGCATGCTTAG
>NW_025267766.1:0-1470 GCF_018294505.1 Triticum aestivum | reverse complement strand
GACAGATCCTGTCGCAAAGGACATCGATACACAAGCATCACCAAACAATGTGCAACAATATGATGCATGCATGAAACATGGCAATATGAGTGTGTTGGGCTAATGCAACTAAAACCAGAAGTGTTTGAACAAATTTGAATCAAGGATTCAAATTTCAAATTCAAATATGGCCTTTTAAAGTGCCTTTTCTTGTTCTGCTTAAAACATCAATTTAACTTGTTTGATCATGCATGAAAATAGTACAGATGGATAGATTGGATTTTTCTGATCATTTTTCATATATAACTTGTCCAATTTGGAGTTACAGAATAAAAGTTATGAATTTTTGAAGTTTAATTAATATTCTGGAATTTCCTGATTTAATTTAAATCCAGAAATATAATTATTGCGCCAGCATGACGTCAGCATGACGTCAGTGGTCAACTGTGGCTGGCTGAGGTCAAACCTGACGTGTGGGGCCCACACGTCAGTGACAGGGGGGGGTTAAACAGGATTAAATTAATCCTAATTAGGGTTAGTGGCGCTGGGGCCCACTGTCAGTGTCAGGGGGGGGGGTTGACTAACAGTAGTTAGCGCTAACCTAACCACCTGGCCGACAGGGCCCACGCGTCAGCGACCCTGGGGGGTCAAACCCCAGGTCGGACAAGTCAAACCCCACCGGCGACATGACGCCGGCGAGGTCCAAGACGGCGGCGAGAGTGCTTTTTGCCATTCCGGCAACCAAGTGGACGGCGGAAGGCATCTACGTGTTGCTGAGGTTGAGCCGCGACTATTGGTGGTGGTGGTTGGGCTCGGGGTGGCCGGAGTTGACGGCGGCGAGCTCGGCTGCGGCGGCCGGAGTTCGGGTGCGGTCGGGATCAGTGTTGCAGGGGGTTTGGGGAGGCGTTGGTGCGTGCTGCATGCTCCTGGTGAGGTGGGGAGCACGATGGTGTGCTCGGTTGGGCGCTACGGCGACCGTGGCCACGACGGCGACATCGCCGGCGGCGTGGAGCTCTCGGCCAAGGTGGGGCTAGGGCCTAGAGGTCGGGAGAGACCAGGGAAGAAGGGGGAAACGATCCGGGGGCTCACCGCGGAGCTGTAGGGATGGTTAGCGGGCTCGGGGACGCGCTGGTGACGGTGAATTCGACGGCGACGACGGTCGGAGCCCGAAGAGGGGAACGGCGACGTGGCGGCGATGCAGGGCTTCCGGGGAGCTGTGGAGCGGTGGGGAGGAAGAGGGAGTCGAGGCGGAGCTCCTGAGCTAGTCGGGGGAGCGAGGGGTGGTCGGAGACGGTGGCTATGGCGAACGGCGGCGACGGTGGCGTTCGGCCGTGAGAGAGAGAGAGAGGGAGCAGCACGGGAGAGAGAGAGGGATAAGGCCAGGGGATCGGGGCGGCACCGAGAAGAAACGCCGCGGCGTCGCGCTGGCGAGGGAGGCAGGCAGACGGGCTGGTGGCGTGGCGCTCCGGCCGTGCGCGCGCGCCGGCCACA
>NW_025267765.1:0-1470 GCF_018294505.1 Triticum aestivum | reverse complement strand
AAATTTGTGATGTATAACCAAACCTACTGTATCGATGCTAAGAAACAAGTGCGGAGTGTGGAATAGAAATTCACTCGCTAACAAGTGAAGGGGTTATATAGGGGAATGCATTGTTATGGATCGAGAAGAAGTGTCTGATAATAATGTGGACCATGTTCTGTGAGCAGATGCAGGCCAGGCACTACTATTGTGTAGGTTGGAGAAGTGGGTGATAATAATGCACTTCTATTGTGTAGGTTAGTGATATGAAAATTCCTACCAAACTTTTTGATACCCTGCACAAGGGCGTCAATTATTACTCCACTTCTGCCAAGAGGGTACTTGAGCAAGCTCCCTGGGTTGTATCATTCTGCAAACATGCAAACCTGATATTTTGTAATTAGACCAAATGATGGAAATAAAAACTTCGGAACTATTTATTTGAAATATGTTAGGCGCATTTCAAGTGAGAGTTCAGCAAAGTCATTAATGCTTAATCAGTGGAAAAGCTAAGTCTTACAAGTCATAATCCAATGCCAACTATCTAGACATCCATTTTTCATGGAGCATGATACCAACAAGGCATGCCATGACAGGCATTACTGTTGGATCAACTGAAAGAATATTTTCCTGATATTGTGGTTAGAGCAAATGGTGAAAATAAATCTTCAGAATTGTACACATGAAAAAATGTAGGTGAGTAGGCGTGTTTTAAGGGAGTGTTCAACAGAGCCACCAATTATTAAGGATTGATTTGATGTGGAAAAGCTAATAAGTCATACACCCACGACTTCGATATTATATTGGACAACTACAAAATTATGTCACTTAAAGTGGCTTTAGTTTAGTGGTGAGAATTCCACGTTGTGGATGTGGAAACCTGGGCTCAAATCCCAGCAGCCACATTTAGTTTTTCTTTTCTCAGAAACAAATGCATCACTACTTATTTATTCTATCTCTTTTATTTGATTATCAAAATACACTGCTTTTTAATGTATTTAGTTTTCATGCATGTGAACGATTTATTACAGTCCAACAAGATGCATATACCCCCTGAAAAATAAAAATAAATGCAGGTACATAACCATTGTGTTTAGGGTGCCTCCACCTATATACTTCGTGTGGTCACGTGTGACATGTTATGGCATTTTTGTATCAGTTATCATATATTACCATTTGTTGTTGTGGAGTTTGCACCCAGGAGATCAGTTATCATATCTTACCATTTGATGTTGCGGAGTTTTCATGTAAAGCAAAAACGTTGGGGTTGGGACAAGCACTTAAGTGAAACAGGATATTTGAGCAGGCAGAATTTATCAACTTACCATTTCTGCAGACAGACTGCTGTCAGACTTTGACGCCCGCGAGCAGAAAGTACAGGAGGTCAATCTGGCGAATCAACGATCTCTGAGAACGGCGTAGCAGTTTCGTGGTGCCTAGGGCTCCCCGAGGTCTCATTTTTATGTTGGGCTGCAACAGACAAGGCGCATA
>NW_025267764.1:0-1470 GCF_018294505.1 Triticum aestivum | reverse complement strand
CGTCGAGGGCGCGGGCGCGGGCGGAGGGGGGACGGCGAGGGAGGCGGCGCTCGGCTCGGGGAGGGGGCGTTGGGGGCGCTGGTGGTCGGGCGCGGCGGGGGCAGCTTAGTGTGGGGGGAAGCTTACTAATGGCGCACCACGAAGCGGTGCGTCATTAGAATGTTTTTTTACATAGCAATGGCGCACCAGCCAGAGGTGCGCCATTAGTAATATTTTTTTTATTTTTTTTGTTGCATCTAATAATTTTTTAGAAAATGAATATGAATATGAAACAGTAATATTTTTTTATAAAAACAGTAATAATATTTATGAATATGAAAAAAATCATCAAATTTATTATTTGAAAATATAATCAAATTTGTTTTTTTTGCAATTTTAGTTGCATTCATTAGTAGTTTTGCAAAAAAAATACACTAATGGCGCAGCAAGGAACAGTGCGCCATTACTAGTTTAAAGTAGTAATGGCGCATTGTTCTCCGGTGCGCCATTAGTAGTTTTGCAAAAAAATAAAAAATAAAAAAAATATAGTAGTGGCGCACTATGTGGCTGGTGCGCCATTACTAGTTAGAACTAGTAATGGCGCACTGTGCCCCAGTGCGCCATTAGTATGTTTGGAAAAAATAAATAAAAAAAATTTGTTACTAATGGCGCACCGTGTGTCTGGTGCGCCATTAGTGACACTAATGGCGCACCAGCACATGGTGCGCCACTCCTATATAGCAATGGCGCACCACATGTCTGGTGCGCCATTAGTGGCCATTTCATTTATAGCCCTTTTCCTAGTAGTGTACTCTTCTTTGGGTGGCTCCCTAGCGTCTTTTCTTTGTCTATATCCCAAGTTCCATGCCTTCTTTGAACAACACACCACGAATCGCATAGAGAAGAGCAAAATCAAGGAGTTGTGGCTAAAGAACCACGATATCGAGGCCATGGATCCCTATCAGACGCTATGAAGACTAACTTAAGAGGATGGCAATGACATGTACGAGGACACATCATTCATAGGTCATGTATCTTTTCCAGTCCTTGGCCTATTTCTTGGGTTTTGTCTTCATTCGAAGACCGTGACATCAAATAGACCGTGACATGCTTACAAGGCACATGACTGGCTGGTGATGTAGATATACCATATAGTGATATGACAGCATTAATACACAACTACCAAATATACTATATATGTAGTCTCATTTATTTCATTAAACAAATTTCCTAGGTAATAACATGCACACTAGCAAGAATACTAAAACTTGCCTCAAAAGGTTCCAAACTTAAATGCAACGTAGCTTAGCTTGATGCAAAATAATGTAACATGTCACCGTAGGTAACCCAACATATAGCTGAAGATGGCAATGGTATTCCTCCTCCGGTAGAAATAATTTCAATCATCGAACTACCGCCCCTGGTCGTGGTCGACAAGAGCAAGGAGTGTTCCGACATAGGTAGTGGACAAGTTTTGTTAATGTTATGTGT
>NW_025267763.1:0-1470 GCF_018294505.1 Triticum aestivum | reverse complement strand
AACCTAAGCCCTGGCGCCTCCCTCTCCCTCCCATGACACATCTCCCTCCTCCCGCAGCGCTTGGCGAAGCCCTGTTGGAATCCCGCTACTTCCACCACCACGCCGTCGTGCTGTTGGATCTCCATCAACCTCTCCTTCCCCCTTGCTGGATCAAGAAGGAGGAGACGTCGCTGCTCCGTACGTGTGTTGAACGCGGAGGTGCCGTCCGTTCGGCGCTAGGATCATCAGTGATTTGGATCACGACGAGTACGACTCCATCAACCCCGTTCTCTTGAACGCTTCCGCGCGCGATCTACAAGGGTATGTAGATCCACTCCTCCCTCGTTGCTAGATGACTCCATATATAGATCTTGGTGACATGTAGGAAAATTTTGAATTTCTGCTACGTTCCCCAACAGTGGCATCATGAGCTAGGTCTATGCGTAGTTTCTATGCACGAGTAGAACACAAAGTAGTTGTGGGCGTTGATTTTGTTCAATATGCTTGCCGTTACTAGTCTTATCTTGATTCGGCGGCATCGTGGGATGAAGCGGCCCGGACCGACCTTACACGTACTCTTACGTGAGACTGGTTCCACCGACTGACATGCACTAGTTACATAAGGTGGCTAGCGGGTGTCTGTCTCTCCCACTTTAGTCGGATCGGATTCGATGAAAAGGGTCCTTATGAAGGGTAAATAGCAATTGGCATATCACGTTGTGGTCTTTGCGTAGGTAAGAAATGTTCTTGCTAGAAACCCATAGCAGCCACGTAAAACATGCAAACAACAATTAGAGGACGTCTAACTTGTTTTTGCAGGGTATGCTATGTGATGTGATATGGCCAAAAGGATGTGATGAATGATATATGTGATGTATGAGATTGATCATGTTCTTGTAATAGGAATCACGACTTGCATGTCGATGAGTATGACAACCGGCAGGAGCCATAGGAGTTGTCTTAATTTATTTATGACCTGCGTGTCAACATAAACATCATGTAATTACTTTACTTTATTGCTAACCATTAGCTGTAGTAGTAGAAGTAATAGTTGACGAGACAACTTCATGAAGACACGATGATGGAGATCATGGTGTCATGCCGGTGACAAGATGATCATGGAGCCCCAAGATGGAGATCAAAGGAGCTATATGATATTGGCCATATCATGTCACTATTATTTGATTGCATGTGATGTTTATCATGTTTTTGCATCTTGTTTACTTAGAACGACGGTAGTAAATAAGATGATCCCTCACTAAAATTTCAAGAAGGTGTTCCCCCTAACTGTGCACCGTTGCGAAAGTTCGTCGTTTTGAAGCACCACGTGATGATCGGGTGTGATAGATTCTTACATTCACATACAATGGGTGTAAGACAGATTTACACACGCGAAACACTTAGGTTGACTTGACGAGCCTAGCATGTGTACAGACATGGCCTCGGAACACAAGATACCGAAAGGTCGAGCATGAGTCGTATAGAAGATAC
>NW_025267762.1:0-1470 GCF_018294505.1 Triticum aestivum | reverse complement strand
CGAACTCCGCCAAACGATTGCTGTGATTTGCCTTAAGCTGGTATAAAGAGTTTCAATGATCTCTGTATCAAAAGTAATTCTTTTTGCCACTTACGGAATAGTTCTACGAGTCACCTTCCCCAAGGTGCCCCGTTATGGAATCGTGGCAATTATCTCCTCGCTACTTTGAAACCATGCACCTTCTTATTCAACGTGGAATTGTGTTTATCAACTTGAATCTTCGTTCTCTGTTTCACTTCATCCCTCTCTCGATGTATGTGTTGAGTCTCAGCTCAAGAGATACTCAACGTCGCATTCCGTGAGTTGATCGTGAGTTGCTCGATCTTTAAGGAGATCGATTTCTATAGAGTTTCCCTTGTCGTCATCGTGTCGGATGAAGATCTCGAAGGCAAAGATGTCAACGTTAATTGAAGCAACGAATCAACGTCTTCGCGAAGAGCAATTGGGTCATGAAGATCGTGTTAGCTTGGTGTCCCCTCTGTCTTCTTACCTCACGTCTTGAATCTCGGGACGAGATTCTTGTTTAGTGGGGGTGAGCTGTCATAGCCCCAGATCAGCCCTTGTTTGACTTTTGCTTGTTCCTCATGTCATCATGTTTAATTTTCAAAGAAACTTGAAATGGGGATGTTGAAACCCTAGCACCAAATGCATTCAACTAGGTTCAAGTAAAAAATATTTTCAATGAACCCAAATGCCCTTTAGAAAAGTTCATGATTTTTGTTAAAGGTGAAAACCCCTGCCAAAAATGATGCACCTATTTCTAGGCCATCCTGGATTTTGAATTAAATCTTATTGTATTTGACTTTTGGGCATTTAAATGCTATAAATAATTTAAATGTTCAAATAATGTAGGAACTATTTTTGGGCCACTAAAATAATTCAGCAAGTGTCCATGAATATTTTCAGGATTTTAGGAAATGCCTTGGTATTTTTCCTAAGCTCAAAACAGAGGCAAATAATTAGAAAACAAAAACAAATTATAAAACAGAAGAGGGAGAGAAAGTTACCTGGACCTACCTACTGTGCAGCCCACCTGGCCGGCCCAGCTGGCGGCCCAGCCTACCAGGCGCTCTCCTGTCGCCTTCCTCCTCTTGCCAGTAGGCGAGGGCGCGTGCCCGACGCGCGCAGCTACACGCCGCGGCCACCTCCTCCCTCCCTGCCTGCCTGGCTCCGCCTCGACGCGTCTGGACGATGCCACGCGACCCCCAGAGCCGTCCGGCTCTCTCTCTCTCTCCCCCGAACGCTCTCCCCCTCCTCTGTTCTTCCCGCCCGAACGCCTCCGTCGCCGCCGCTCGCCACCACCGCGGACACCGCCATCCCGGCGACGCCCTGAGATGCCCAAGAGCTCCGCCTAGTATCCCTCTTCCTCCTCGTCGAGCTGTGCAACGCTGGACGCCCCGAGTGCCTCCACGTCGTCGTCTTCAACCTCCCAACGCCGGAGATCCCTCTCGCCGCCCCGCTCGCTCCGGT
>NW_025267761.1:0-1471 GCF_018294505.1 Triticum aestivum | reverse complement strand
GAGTTTTCGGCTAGATATACAGTAGATGGATGGAACACATGGAATATCTACCAGAAGACGGTGGTATACGTCCAGGCATGTAGAAAGTTATGGTAGTTTTTTTCTTTATCATGGCAACTTTGTGTGTTTTAGTTATATACATGAAATCCTTGACATGTGGGGCTTCTATTATCTAGATCATGGCAATTTCCTCTGTTTAGCTATATATATGAAGTTCATGTATGTGTGGCACTTTTATTATGAAGATCATGGCAACTTTTTGCGTATCAAGTCATATAGCAATTTTATTATAAGGATAAACTCTCTCAACTTTTAGCTATAAACAATCTATGAATCATGAACATGTGGTAGTTTTATGTTTTCTATATAGATCATGATAACCTTTCAATGCTTTCGTGGGTTGATTAAAATTCTGTGCCGCTCTGAAATCTGGATGTGACTTTAGTTCATCTTGTCACTATGTCGTTTTGTGATGTTTTCACGAACATACATGGGTAATTTCTGATCATTTTGTGCTCCACAAATTATGCTCATCTTAAAGTGTTTTTTTTTTCTGTCAGATCCATACAGCTTTTGGGTTATAAGTTTTGTACTCCCTCTAAACTAATATTTAGTGATATAAAATGTTTCCATGGTTCTTGGTTTCATGCTGAATCTCAGATTTCATGCTTGTTTTGTTTTCTGAAGAAGGTACGACGCGCAACACCTAAGTATGCCAGGAGCAGATCCCAGCCTTTCAGGCTTGGTTTTTGTTTTGTAGGGGACTAAGCTCGACTTTATTGATTAACAACGAAGTTCATAGGGATGATTACAGTATCACGGGGTTTGTGCTTGAACTGGCATTTATCAAAACGAGCAACCCGTGCGATCTCGGATAATAGGGCGGGAGCTTCCTCCCGTCTTCCTTGATATATCATTAACAACTGTCAAACAATTGGATGCAATCAGTAAACTCGAAGAAATGTGCATCTGCTATACATACCTTGGGAGTTATTAATGCAGCAACACGTGAAGCAATTGCATGCCGAGAAGCTTTGGCGCTAGCTCATGATTTTTCTTTAGCTTAGGTGTTCATTGCCTCAGATAGCAAACAGCTTAGGTGTTTGCATGCCGAGGGAGTTATACAAGCATATTTTTTTTGCGAGGAAGTTATACAAGCATCATGAAGGAAATTATTCAGGCTTCAGCTGAGTTCACCTCCTGTTCTTTCAT
Organism: Triticum aestivum; assembly: GCF_018294505.1. Classification (NCBI taxonomy): domain Eukaryota; kingdom Viridiplantae; phylum Streptophyta; class Magnoliopsida; order Poales; family Poaceae; genus Triticum; species Triticum aestivum. Next base: position 259 of record NW_025267761.1, on the reverse strand, counting down.
CTTTGAGGGACTACTGGAGTCCAGCATCGAGGCCCATAGTCTCGCTAAATCCACTCTAGATCTTTTTGAGGGCTGCCACCTTTTGCTCCTTCAGCCGCCTGATATAAATGCCATCCCTATGAATGTTATCATTGATCAATAAAGTGGAGCGGTTTTAGCCTAAAAAACATCTACGCCACAGCATTATTCTTGTTTCCCCCCTCAATTCTTTTAGATAAACTGCGGAAATATATTTTAGAGATGCATGATTACTTTTTTT
>NW_025267760.1:0-1471 GCF_018294505.1 Triticum aestivum | reverse complement strand
GCTAGGGATGCTCTACGGGGTTCTGTGAACTTGTTGGACTCGCCGGGGTGACCAAATGGTCACCGGAGCTGCGTCGACGGCGAGCTCGGCGACGGCGGAGGTTCGGCCGTGGTGGGGGGGAAGCTACGGTGAGGGAACGAGGGGAGGGAGAGGGGGAAACGGTGGCGTAGCTCACCGCGGTTGCAGTGGGCGTCGAAGCGGGCTCGGGGACGCGCTGGAGACGGCGAATTCGACGGCGACGGTGGTCGGAGCCCGAAGAGGGGAACGGCGACGTGGCGGCGATGCAGGGCTTCCGGGGAGCTGTGGAGCGGTGGGGAGGAAGAGGGAGTCGAGGCGGAGCTCCTGAGCTAGTCGGGGAAGCGAGGGGTGGTCGGAGGCGGTGGCTATGGCGAACGGCGGCGACGGTGGTGTTCGGTCGGGCGGGGGAGAGAGCGAGGGAGAGCCGGGGGAGAGTGAATGGGGTGTCGGCGAGGTCGGGGCGACGACCAGAAGACGATCCACGCGGCGCAACGGCGACCAGGGCGATGCAGAGAGGCTGGGTGGTGCATGGCGAGCTCGGGCGCGCCATGCTCACCTCCCTGCCTGCTCTGGCAAGGGGAAGCAGCTGGCTGGCACGGGCCAGCACAGTGCTGGGCCGGCTGGGCTGGGCAGGTAGGTCCAGGTAAGTCTACTCCTTTTATTTATTTTTCTGTTCTCTGTTTTTATTTAATATATCTGCAACTTTGTTGAATTAAATAAAATACCTAGGCAACTCCAAAAATCACCAAACTACTCCTGGTCCATAGTTGGATTATTTCCAGCATGAAACATTTTAGTTTGGAGATATTTGAGCATTTAAATATTTTATATAATTTTAAATGCCCAAATTCAAATATTTATGATTTAATTCAAAAACCCTAGGATGGCCTAGGAAAATGTGCACCACTTTTGGCAGAGGTTCTGAACCAAGGCAAAAATGATGGGCATTTTAGAAGGGCATTTGAGGTTAATTGAAAAATTATTTTAGTAACCCTAGTTGGTTTCAGAGGGGACTGGGGGTTCTGTCATCCCCATTTCAAGTTTCTGATGAAAGAGTAAACATGATGCAACACTCTAATGCATGACTAGCTAGGGTGTGACAACTCACCCCCACTCAAAAGAATCTCGTCCCGAGATTTGGGTTCCTCCGAGAAGAAGGCGGGATATTCAAGTCGAAGACGATCCTCCCTTTCCCAAGTTGCTTCATCCTCAGAATGATGCGACCATTGAACCTTGAGAAACTTGATATTATGACGTCGCGTGGTACGTTCGGCTTGATCGAGGATACGAATGGGGTACTCTCGATATGTAAGATTATCTTGGAGATCAAGCGTTTCGTGGTCCACTTCACGGATAGGATCCGAGAAGCAACGCCTGAGTTGAGAAACGTGGAAGACATCGTGAACTCTGGAGAGATGCGGAGGTAGTTCCAACTGGTAGGCAACTTCTCCTC
>NW_025267759.1:0-1471 GCF_018294505.1 Triticum aestivum | reverse complement strand
TAAATTTAACACATCATATAGCATTCATAGGCCTTGTTTGGTTACAGGGGCCGTCCCTGATGTGCATGAGCTGTCTCATACTCCCTCCGTTCCTTTATCTTAGGTGCATTTTTTTAAATTAAAATTTCACAATGTAAGGTGTATTTGCTGTAATCCCATATAATCCCTCTTTTATCCCTCCACCACCACATATACATGGTTAGCTATACTCGTGACCATTAATTCGTTTGTTGGAAAAAAAGGGCTCATCGTTAGTTAGGAAAATGTATCCGATGCAATCCCATTTTTCTAGTATTTCCTCTTTGAGAGCGTACATACCATCTTTCTCTACCTGATCGAAGCCTTCTCTAGAGAACAGAAAACATCTAACGGACAAAAATTCTCAACCGACGCCCTTTCTCTTCCACCATAGATCCGTTCAAGGTAGAGGAAGATATGTTCAACTCGTTGCTACATTTTTTCAGCCAAGAGGATGATCCGGCTATGGAACTCTTCAGTCAGGTGGAAGAAACAGACGAGTCCTTGGGCCTGTTTAGTGAGGTCCAAGACCGTGACCAGTATCTCGCCGATGACTCTTCGCCTGCGTTGTCGCAAGTGAAGCTCGCCAACCAGATTTTCCATGATGCGGCCACGGCCGGCATCGACGATGTCCGACGTGCCGGGTTATTGCGCACACATAGTGCTCAACATCCGGACTGCAAATTTTTCCAAGGTGGGAATCGCCACTGTCAATGAGGCCGTGAATTGCACGGTGTCGGAACCGTACGCAGCATCGGCATGTTCAAGCATGCCATGTCAAGCAATGCTCGGCGCACTGACCTTTGCCGTATCTATGGAATACCCATCATGTCAAACAACATCACCGATTTTTGGTTAGTTGCACATATACCTTTGCTCTTATCTGTCACGTCTATACATGTATGACATGCCTTGTTCTAACTTTTAGCGCCACAACTGGAGGCATCAATCAATGGGAACACGAATATGGCGAGGAGAACGATAAGGGCAATGTGGTGAATGACAAGGCCATGAAGAATGATGAGGTGGATAGCGATGATGAAACCATCGATTTAGAGTTTGAAGCATTGCAAACTGCCAGAGCAAGTGAAGTGCATGTGGAACGGTTTTATGCCCCAGATTCAATGCCGGACTCGGTACCCCCAAGAATGGAATTATATAGGGATTTTGTACTAAAGTCCTTGATGACATCGTATGATTCAAAGATGATAAAGAAATGACCACGTAATAAGTGATGCAAGTACTCTGTTTAGCACTAAACATTTGGTGTGATCTCATGAATTGGCATTGTGCCCAAAGTCTGTTTTGTATTGCGTGAGTTTGTTAAGTGACATCATACATTATTAAGCATCAGAAAACAAATATTTAAGTGCTAGAAGTACAGTACGAGTAAGTTTAAATTCAGTACTGTATAACTAACGAATTCACTAAGATTATTAATGATAACAAGCAA
>NW_025267758.1:0-1471 GCF_018294505.1 Triticum aestivum | reverse complement strand
CTACCGCAGCATGTAACAGTTGAATCGGTGTTGTCCTAATGCAGTAAAAGAGAGCAGGAGCGAGAGAGTGGGATTGTATCGGAATGAACAAGGGGGTTTTGCTTGCCTGGCACTTCTGAAGATAACATTGAGTCTTCATCAGTGTCAACGATCACATCATCGGTATCACGTCTATCGAGAGGGGACAAATACCGGCAACACAGAAAGGAACACAATCAATGCAATGCACAATATGATGCATGATCATGACATGGCAAAATGAATGTGTTTTGAGCTAATGCAACTAGCAACAGATTAAATGAAGTTGGTTTGAATACAAGATTCAAATTTAAACTCCATATGTGATTATTCAAATGCCATTTAATTGATTTGTGCTAAACAGCATCTATAAGTTGTTCTAACATGCATGAAAATGGTACAGATGGCTTCCTTGAATTTTTCTGATAATTTTTCATATATAAATTATTTAATTTGGAGTTACGGTTAATTTTCTATGATTTTTAGAAGTTTTAGGCATTTTGTGGAATTTTCTGATTATTTAGAATTAAAATAATTCCAGAAAATGAATTATGGCGTCAGCATGACCTCATGCTGACCTCAGCAGGTCAACGGGCGGTCCAGGTCAAACCTGACGTGTGGGGTCCACACGTCAGTGACAGGGGGGGTTAACCGGGGTTAATTTAATTTAATTAAAAGGTTAGGGGGGTCGGGCCCACTGGTCAGTGTCAGGATTAATTAACAGAGTTGATTAAATTTAAACTAATCCTAAACTAGAATTAGTCAGGGCTGGGCCCACATGTCATTGACCCAGGGGAGGTCAAACCCCCTGGTCAACCGGGGCTAATGCGCCGGCGTTTAGCCGCCGGCGACAGCAAACGCGGCGGAGGGGCTCGGGATCGCCGCTCCGGTGACCATTCGGGCGGCGGAGACCACCCACGCGAAGCCCAGACTCGCGCGCGTCTGGTAGTGCAAGTGGGAGGAGCTGGGGTGGCCGGAGCTGCCGGCGGCGAGCCCCTTTGCGGCTGCCGGAGTTCGGGCAATCTCGGGGTCGGGGTTAGGGAGCACGGCAGGAGGAGCTGGGGCGTGCTACGGACTCCTGAGATCACGGTGAGCACGTCGGTGGGCTCGGATACGAGCTGGGGTGGCTGTGGCCACGGCCACGCCATGGCCGGCGGCGAGAGATTCTCGGGCAAAGTGGTGGGGCTAGCTAGAGAGGGAGGTGGGGCACGGGGAGAGGGGAATCGGGTCGAGGGCTCACCGCGGTTCTTCTGGTGCTGCTGGCGAGGCAGGGGAGGCACGGGGTCCGGCGAATCGACGGAGGGGAGCTTCGGTGGCCGGCGACGGAACGGCGATGGTGACGGCGTTGCAGGGCTTTCGGAGGGCCGTGGGTCGGTGGGGAGGAAGGAGGGGGTCGAGGCGGAGCTCCTGGGTGCATCGGCAAGGCTAGGGGTGCACGGTGGCTGCGGCAATC
>NW_025267757.1:0-1471 GCF_018294505.1 Triticum aestivum | reverse complement strand
CCCTTGATGAATTGTATTATCATCGACCACTTTATGGCCTTCCCACCAACACAAGCTTGTTCATGCTTGGTGTTATACCTTGAGTTCCTTGCTACCCAGCATTTGATCTTCCTTACCTCGGAAGTATTACCATCTCTTTTTGTCAAGAATGTGGTGGGAATTTCACCACCTCTTAAGAATTCTTGATATCAAAATGCTTCTTGCCATCTTCGTTCATTTCTTGGTCCCCGTGTTAATTCCAACAAGTGAACGGTGTTGTTTGGATTCTTTCCTTCTAGCAACCCTAAATTTTTTTTAAGTTAATGATCGAAAGTTCATTCTTAGGCTATTGACTATTGAATCACCATTCTGACATTGGTCGTGCAACCCAACCCATATTTCGGGTGCACCTTTCAACCAATGTTTAATTGTGTATGTTTTCCTCGAGCATACATCATTATACCATTTGATCTGACAAATGTCATCTTCTTGTTCACATTATTGTGTAAATCCATCTTTTGAAAATCTCAATGAATTGTCGCTGAGTCAATCAGCCACCTCCTCACCTCTCCTTGGTTTAATGATGAACTATTGTTTCAGGAACCCGCTCCCATAGTTCATTTCCCGAGAGTCTTGCAATGCCATTTCAATGATTTGTGTTGCGTCTTTTCTTCTCGGACATCCTGAGTCTGAGGCATCATGACACCAATTGGATCTGAATCTCGGTCAGATATGATGGTTGGGACAACTTTCCACGAGTTATGTTGTTTGTCCTTTGATGACCCGGTAACATGATGTCATGCCTAGCACCCCCCCCTGGCTGGAGGACCTATCATTATAGATTCCTTTTCAGCAAGGTTATCCGTTCATCCATGGGGAAATTGTAAGACTTATTCTACAAGTTATTCCTGACGGATCCTTCGTGTTTCCAAAGTTTGATCTTCACCTGAAGACCATGTCAATGCTACCTCGAAGCATGTCAATGGTACTCCGATTCTCAACAGGAACATTTGAAGCACGATGCTAAATTCTGTTTATCATTTATCCTAACACCGTTGTATGGGTAATATCATGAGATTCCTCCCCCCCTTACCTAAATGGTTGTCTACCTTATATCCTGTCATGGATATCTTGTTCTGCTTGTCCTTGGGAAGGATATACCCCTGATATATGTGTTTAAACACATTTTCCTTTCCATTATTTGGTTTAACCTTTCTTGTGATCTATATAATCTAAGCAGTAATAATTCACTGCGTAGGTAAAACACCTCGGTGTACAACTCTGACAGTGAGACCCTGTTTCTATTGTTGATGGCATTTCGGTAACCGCCGATGGATGAGAACTTTGCCTCTTGGCCCGCCTCGTTCAACGAGCAGGAAAATAGTTCTCTTCGTCCCTCGCCCTTGGTATCGACGTTGTCGCCGACATAATCGACAGGCTACCCCCCTGACATGCCTTGCTTGCATGATCACGCAAGACGTCTCCGCCCTTC
>NW_025267756.1:0-1471 GCF_018294505.1 Triticum aestivum | reverse complement strand
AACAGGAAATAAAACGACGTGTTGGCCACGAGGAGAACAAGCGCACGGTGCACATTCCAAGAGTTGATATGATTGTTCCTTCAACTACTAGGCATACTATGACAACCACATCCGTTGTTGTCAGGACTACATCACCTCCACCATGTGACACATCGCCCCCGAGAGTGGCTACATCATCTGAGTTGATCATAAGAGGTAATGAAAAAGGTACTGATCTTCCATCTCTACATGAGAATGATGAATGCCTTGTCAATTTGAATGCACCATCTGATGAGCTACCCACTACTTTGATCACACCACCTATTTTAGAGGACTACGTTGATAATTTGACTTTGCCATGTGATCAAACAACTGAAATACCAACAATTTTGAGTGCACCCATTGAATTAACTATTGATGCAAAAGAACCAATGTTTAATCATTTTGATATGACCTCTAATCTTGGTGATGATTCTGTGTTGAATGACTTATATCATGTTTGCTTATTTAAGCATGTTGTAGCATGTAAATTTGATGCAAGTAAGGTTTATTCACCAATGTTGGGATGGTTTAATGATGAACATTGTCAATCTTTTGAAATGAATAAGAGCTTCACTTATATGTGCAAACTGAGTTGCAATATTTTCATGCCTTCTACTTCTTGTGCTAATTTTTTGGCTTTAGATTTTATGAACTATGCAAGTTACTCATCTATTCATGTGTCATATATGCAAAAATCAAGGGAAGTAAAAATGGATGACATATACATATACAACATGTACACCTTGTCTCTTTTGTTAGCCACATTTCAGATTAAGCAACGCCGAGGACGGCTTTATTTTCAAGAAAGGGAGGATAATGAGGACATGACTACCTTGGATATGACCAAAAATATTGCATATATGCATATTTGTCAGGTGATTTCTAGTGCAAACTATTCAATAATCTATTTATGTTATCCAGAACAAAAATACTTCACACACTTTTGTGTTTTGTCTAATTGCAGGTGTATGGGACATTTGTACAATCCACATATGAAGATAAGGAAGAAAGAGATGTTTATTTGCTGTCCAAAAAGTTCTCTCACGTCACTTTTGACCCAAGAGAAGATAGAGTCCAAGTCTCTCACGTTCTGGATTCAGATTCGGACTGCACAGACACACCTGACTCAAAACGCACACAAGTTTTTCATACGGACTCCGAATTGAGTGATTCTTTTTTTGTTGGAAACTAGATTTCGTGCACTTTCCAACCCAATTGGAATCACCTTCAAATTCGTCCGGAGCGTTGAGTTGTGGACGAAACAATCTGATGCTGCAGCAGAATCCGAGTCAAACTACAAGTCCAAAGGTGTTACATCACCTCCACTTGGGCCCATTGGCCTTGTACGACCTAGATTTAGTTTTAGGCTGCCTTGGGACGTCCTCCCACCTCCTTGGCCGCCACCCCTTGCTCCTATATAAGTAGATCCATCTAGTAGCTTTTCGTTGGG
>NW_025267755.1:0-1471 GCF_018294505.1 Triticum aestivum | reverse complement strand
TTAAAGATCCATTTATCTCAATGGCTTGCCGATCATCGGGCAAGTCCACCAGAGTCATGGATCCTTTCTCGGATTTTATGGTCTCGAGCCATTCGTCGGAATCCGAGCCCACCATCGCTTCTCCATAGCTCGTAGGTTCATTGTTGTCTAGCAACATGACCTCTAAGACAGGATTGCGTACCACTCTGAAGTAGTACGCATCCTTGTCACCCTACGAGGTACGGTAGTGACTTGATCCAGAACTTCATGATCACTATCATAAGCTTCTACTTCAATTGGTGTAGGTGCCACATGAACAACTTCCTGTGCCCTGCTACACACTGGTTGAAGTGATGGTTCAATAACCTCATTAAGTCTCCACCATCCTCCCACTCAATTCTTTCAAGAGAAACTTTTCCTCGAGAAAGGACCCGTTTCTAGAAACAATTACTTTTGCTTCCGGATCTGAGATAGGAGGTATACCCAACTGTTTTGGGTGTCCTATGAAGATGCATTTTTTTATCCACTTTGGGTTCGAGCTCATCAACCTGAAACTTTTTCACATAAGCATCGCAGCCCCAAACTTTTAAGAAACGACAACTTAGGTTTCTCCAAACCATAGTTCAAACGGTGTCGTCTCAACGGAATTACGTGGTGCCCTATTAAAGTGAGTACGGTTGTCTCTAATGCCTAACTCATTAATGATAGTGGTAATTCGATAAGAGACATCATGGTATGTATCATATCCAATAGGGTGCAACTATGATGTTCGGACACACCATCACACTATGGTGTTCCAGGCGGTATTAATTGTGAAACAATCTCCACAATGTCTTAATTGCGTGCCAAAGCTCGTAACTCAGATACTCATCTCTATGATCATATCATAGACATTTTATCCTCTTGTCACAATGATCTTCAACTTCACTCTGAAATATGTTCTCTCAACTAAGTGAGATATGTTTTCTCAACCGAGTGAAATTATTTTGCTTAAATGGGTGACATCACTTTCTTCCGATGGGTGAAAGCAGCTATACTTGAAATAGATGAAATGCGTAAAAATAGTTAATTTCAGAAAAGGTGAAATATGTTTTCTCAAATGAGTGAAATATTTTTTCTAAAACAAGTAAAATATGTGTCTTAAAATAAGTGAAACCAATGTTTACCAAAGTTGAAATTATTATTTTGAAATTTGCAAAACGGGAGCAAACACTTCTATGAAATAACAAAACAATCTTATGTTTTATGAAAGTGATGCCAAAGAAAATTGAAATATATAAATAAAAGTAGTTCAAATATAACCAACATTGATCTTATTCTAGAGGTCTTGTCAACAAGATTTCAAATATATAAAAAAAATTCAAAAATAGACATTCACTTTAAAATATATCAATCATTCAAAATATATGAATGAAATAAAATGCATGTCATTTATGTGGGAAGAGAGAATCATGCATGCCGGGTCAGCCTCTCCATTCCAACTCTCTCTCTC
>NW_025267754.1:0-1471 GCF_018294505.1 Triticum aestivum | reverse complement strand
GTCTGCGAGCGGTTGCCCTAAGCAGCGTGGGCTGCGGGCAGCTGGGTTGTGCGCTGTTGCTGCCCGAGGGGAGCGGTGGTATGTCGGGGCGGCGGCCCCGGAAGGCAGTGCCGGTTGATTGCGCTGGGCACGACGGAGCGGTGGATGTCGGGGCGGCGGTCCCGAGAGAATCTCTGGGCGACCAGACTTCTGTGGCAACGATGATGGTGGGAGCGATGTCGGCGACGCGGCAATGGTTGCGATAGTCGACTCTTCTTCGGCGTGTCCATGGTTTTGCCTCGGTTTGCTTGTTGCTGTGGAGTCGAAGCTGCGGCGGCGGGGCCTGTGGTGTACGATGACTGGATGCAGGTGGCCCGTTCGGCGATCTTCCGTGGCGTCAGCCGTGCCTGGTTTTGTTCTCCTGAGTTCTCCGTCAGAGTCGGAGCTGCGTTGTCTGGTCGTAGGTCGACTTGTCGTTGATTAGGGTGGGCTTTGCCCTGTGTGTTTCAGCCTATGGAGTGGGCTTGATCCTTGTTGTTCCGGTTTTTGCCCGGTTTTCCGTAATTAACTGGGCAATTCTTTTCTGCTTAATTAATAGATGAGGCAATCTTTGCCTCCGTTTCAAAAAAATTTTTGAATTGTATTCGTTAAATGTCCAGAAATGCACTTAATGTCTTAAATATAGCAAGCACACTCCGAAATATGCTAATATTTTAGATGGTTCATGTAATGGTGTATATTAGTGTAGAATTTTTTTTCCGATGCCAACGAAAGACGCATCGGTTGCATTCACTTACTGCCTACAAAATGAAATAGAGAAGGAGAAAGAAATAAATAATAAAAACTCAAAATAAATGAGAGAATACAACCAAGTATAAAAATAAAGAGGAAGCGCAAATAATGTACAAAAGAAAAAAATGTGAGAAAGAGAAGAAAACAGAAAAAATAAATGTTTGTCTGGTGCAATAAAAAGATACCCGGCAAAGACAAAAGAGAAGAATATTTAAAAAGAAAAAAATATTTGCCAAGTCAGAAAAATATTTGCCCAGTTCAAAAGAAAAAGAACTCGGCAAAGATTTCTTTGCCCAGTTCAAAAGAAAAAGAACTCGGCAAAGATTTCTTTGCCTAATTCCCCGACAAAAAGAACTCGGGAAAGATTTATAACTGGGCGAAATCTCGGATTCTAGTAGTGTCTGTACTCTCCATCCTGGTGTAAGACAAGTTGATTGTTTCTACTTCATGCACGTCCATGTCCCAGACTAATCAGAAAGCAACCGGATCAACTTGTTGGTTGCTGGCATCAGCAATGATGTCATCACATATAGTAAATGATGGCTATCTCACCGGATTGCCCTGCCGTTGGCTATCTCACATGGGAAACAGGTAAGCTCCACGTTCTGGTTGTCCTGTCCATCGTGATGCAAACTTGAAATAAAAGTTGACCTTCAATCTTGACCGCTATAAGGCTCGTCATAATGGGAAGTATCATATA
>NW_025267753.1:0-1471 GCF_018294505.1 Triticum aestivum | reverse complement strand
CGGCAGCGGGGTCTCGGAACAGCAACATTACCAAGTTAGTATCAACCTGAAGAATAATCTGCAGAGTTGTTAGTTTTTCTGAAGAAGGAAGTAAAAGTATGAGATTTTTGCAGTTCTGTCTAGCTCCGTCCGAATACAAGTTGCAGCAGCAAGCAAACACGGATAGATGGGCGTTGACAAGCTCACCATGATTATTTTGCAGCCAGTGCCGAACAACGCCGTGCCTCGTTGCTCGAAGGGAGACACACACGATGAGCCCCTTGTCCTCTGCATTAACCGGGGATGATGCAGTACCGAATCAATCATGCTGCTGCACAAGGACATGATAAATAACAAATCTTGAGTCAAATGGAAAATCTTGAGCTCCAATCATAATGAGAGAAAAGAGGAAATCATGCCAATGATTCTGAAACAATAGCATAAGGCAAAAGAATAGGAGTATTTTAGCATAAGGCAATGATCCTGAAAACAGCGGGCAATCGAGCTGTCTAAGCCCAAACAATAGCAAATGTTGAGAACACATTTGCAACACAGAGACACCCATTGGTGATTTCGTGCGGACATGTCGAGAGCACAACACACACATGGGGTAGAGATGAACATGACAAGAGAACATTACTAAAGTAAAAAGCATGATGATATGTGGCAGCCTATATGATTGGAGCAGTAGCAACAAGGGAGCTGAATTACACATCCTAACTAAACCCAGGACCAATGGCTCGGTTATGAGACAATTGACATGCAAGCCTAGCACATAGGCAAGCAGATTACTCTGAATTTCCTCTCCAACACATGTCTGAATCTGGCTATTGCTATGTGTGGGCGTGTGTTGCGAAACTGAAACTATGAATTTCCTCTCGAATACAAGTCCGAATCTGGCCTACTATCATTCGTGTACCTCACCTCCCCCCAAATCGATCTCTTTATAGTTGCCAAACTAAAAGTTAAGTGTTGGAATCAATCAAGCCAAGAAAAAATTGGCATAGATAGGCTCACTTGTGTGACGAGCAGAAGAATCATCGCTACAAGACCTCATTGTGTCTTGTTGAATCCCATACTCCCTCCGTCCCAAAATAAGTGACTCAACTTTGTTCTAACTTTAGTACAAAGTTGAGTCACTTTTTTCGGGATGGAGGGAGTACTACACACGCGCACACACACAGGGTTGCACTGGTGAAAAGAGGTAACACCTCCGGGTAACTGATGGTCGGGAAATGAGAGAGAGAGAGAGCAGAGTGAGATACCTTGACGGTCTCCATGGCGTCCGCAGCGGCAGCGGCAGCGGGGTCTTAGAACAACAACATTACCAAGTTAGTATCAACCTGAAATATGCAGAGTTTTCAGGTTTTTCTGAACGAGGAAGTAAAAGTATGAGATTTTGTCAAGCTCTGTCGGAATACAAGTTGACAGCTCGACCCGGCCGTGGGAGGGAGGAAGAAATCTGGTCGGAGGGGAGGAAGAGCCGGAGCGA
>NW_025267752.1:0-1471 GCF_018294505.1 Triticum aestivum | reverse complement strand
CGCGCCGTGATTTTGTTGGTGTTCTAGGCTCACGTCTCTAGCACAGTCTAGCCTAGGACCAGCACAGTACCGTCGTTGAGCGTTTATTCAACTTTGCATCTCTGAATTGATTATTGCTGACCCTTTTTGCTACCATACTATAAGCCTTCCCAGCTCCACATACATCTACGTCGTGTGTTTGACTCTCCCTGGTAATCGCTCTATCCAAGCTTTGAGAGTTTTTGACTACAACGGTTGCCGATCACCGCCTGCTGCTGGGTAAGAACTGGTAAGAATTTGAGATTTGCTTGACGGATTTGTGATACACCACCACCACTTCTTAGTAGTCTGTAGGATCATATTCTTGTGTGTTTCTATTGCTGCTAACCATGCCAGGATCACAAGCCGACGAGATTGACTGGGAGAACTTATCGAACAAGGAGCTTCATGATAAGTTTCAGCAAATGATGACTGAACATGTGCAAGATGTGCTGAACAATTTTGAAGAGGCCATGGAGAAGATTACTGGCCTTGAGAAGACGTTCGAAACAAAGCTCGATAACAGATTTAATGAACTGCTTGCGCGTCTTCCACCACCGGCTGCACCTGTCGCACCTCTGCAACAACAACAACTACGCCCCCTTCCGAATCAGTATGGACAAGCACAGCGTGTTCCTATTGAGCCAGGACAAAATTCTGGTGCCGCTGCTACTGCTGTTGCTGGTACCCAGGAGGATGATGATTATGTGGGAGATTATGAGGATGAGGTTGATCAAAATCCGAACTACGTGCAGCCACCAGCACCACCACCACCAGGTCAACCTCAGGTATATATTCGTAATGGTAGGCCTGCACCACCACCTCAGGTACGAGATGATGTCCATATTCCTAAACTAAAATTGAATATTCCACCATTTGAGGGTAGATATGTTCCTGATATATATCTTACTTGGGAGTTAGAAACTGAACAACGATTTACATGTTTACAATATCCTGAGGAGAGACGAGTTGCTGCTGCTGTTTGTGCTTTCATTAGTTTTGCATGTGTATGGTGGTCTGAGCATTGTAGATTATATCCTATTCCAACTACTTGGGCTGCTTTGAAAACTGCTATGTGTACGCGTTGGGTTCCACCATATTATCAACGTGAATTGCTTCAAAAATTGCAGCGTTTAAGACAAGGGAAAAATTCTGTAGAAGAATATTATCAGGAATTACAAACTGGCATGATTAGATGTGGTATTGTTGAGGAGAATGAAGCTATGCTTGCACGTTTTCTGGGTGGATTAAATAGAGAGATTCAGACCATTCTAGACTATAAGGAGTATACTAATATCACTCGTTTATTCCATCTTGCTTGTAAAGCTGAACGTGAAGTGCAGGATCGACAAGCATTGGGGCGAACTAACTTTTCTGCAGGCCGACCTTCATCATGGACACCGCGTGCATCTTCTACTTCAACTGCACCAGCACCTCAATTAGGTGCCTCCTC
>NW_025267751.1:0-1471 GCF_018294505.1 Triticum aestivum | reverse complement strand
CCCATTGCTATAACGTGTTGAAGGATGATGAGAAATGGAAGAAGCGTGAAGATTTGGATGATTTGCATTTGAGCAACAAACGCAAGCGAACAATTAAGTTGGATGATGATGATGACGAGGATGATGCATCAAGTGATGACGGCAAGAGAAGCCCCCCACCCAACTCGGTTTCATACTCGAAGCCAAAGCGACCGGATGGGTGCAAGAAAGACAAAACCGAAAAGAAGAAGAGGAAAGGAGATGATGAGCTCAAAAATGCTATGGAAGCTATTGTGAAGGCAAGAAAAGAAGCCAACGAGGTGAGGAAAATGGCAAGGAACCAAGATGCCGTGGCCGAGGAGAGGAGGTTGGCGGCCGAAGAGAGGAGGGTGGCGGCTGAGGAGAGGAAGGTGGCTTTGGGGGAGAGGAAGGTGAGCAATGAGGAGCGAACTAGATTGTTGGAATGGGAGAAGCACTTGTTCTTCTTGGACACATCTAACCTCAATGCGGCACAAAAGGAGTATGTCAATCTTGCCCGTGAAGACGTCTTGATCCAAAAAAGAGCCATGGTTCGTGCAATGGGTGGCGGCGGCCTCGGCGCAATGGGTGGTGGTGGCCTCGGCGCCATGGGTGGCATGGGTGGCCTCGGCGCCATGGGTGGCATGGGTGGCTTCGGAGGTACCGTGGGCGGTGCAATGGGAGGCATTGCTGGCTTTGGAGCACCCCCCGACGCTATGGCCACCATGGGAGCCATGAGTTTTGCTTCTCTCATGGGAGGCATGGGTGCACCTCTCTTTCGATGTGCCTCCTCGCACACATTCCCATGAAGATGCCGTTGAAGATCTTGCCAACACCGTCGGAGCTTCACGTGATGCGGTGCGCGATGAGGAGAGGGAGGAAGATTCATCTTCGGAGGCGGAAGAATCGTCTTCCAAAGATGAGGACGAGGACGAAGACGACGACGAGGAATGATGTGTCTTTCATTTGTGTATTGAACTTGATTTGCATTTTGAACTTGGTTGGATGAACTTGTGGGCATGATTTTGAACTTGTGGGCATGAACTTTTCTTCATCAACTTGTTTGTGTGAAATTTTATATGTCATGTTTATTGCATTTTGAATGTTTCAACTTCATTTTGTGTTCAAAATGCCATATATGCAATGCCCCGGTGAGTCACGCGCGCTGCATTTTTTGCGCGCTGCTGGAGCGGCGCGCGCGCGCTGCATTTTAGCGCGGGTGCTGGAGCCTGCGCTGTGCGCCGCGCCAAACCAGGCGATGGGCGCACGACAAAGCAGTTTTTTGCACGTGGCGCGTTCGGCGCCTGTTGGAGATGCTCAGGATGACTTCCCGACTGTGTATTACCACAAGTTTTTTCTAGCTCCGGCGAGGGAAGGGTGATGACGACGGCGCACCTTGGCTTCGCTTCAGTGCTTGTAATCGTCGCCAGGTGGTCTAAGGATCTGGATATAACTTTTTATTATTTCTGGTTTT
>NW_025267750.1:0-1471 GCF_018294505.1 Triticum aestivum | reverse complement strand
TTGTATCAAAAACTCTCAAAGCTTGGATAGAGCGATTACCAGGGAGAGTCAAACGCACGACGTAGATGTATGTGGAGCTGGGAAGGCTTATAATATGGTAGCAAAAAGGGTCAGCAATAATCAATTCAGAGATGCAAAGTTGAATAAACGCTCAACGACGGTACTGTGCTGGTCCTAGGCTAGACTGTGCTAGAGACGCGAGCCTAGAACACTAACAAAATCACGGCGCGGCACGTAAACAAGGGAAAAGCACACTCTGGAATTTTTTTTTCGCTCTTTTTTTTTGCGCTCTTTTTTTTTTGCGCTGCTTTTTTTTTTGCGAAAAATCACTATAATGGCGAGTGTCTCAAAACTCTTCTTAGCTCAAACTGACAGGATGGGCACGAAATTTTTTCGACTAATTTTTTTTTTTGACTGCCCGGACCCAAAAACTGGAAACGGGTCAAAAAAAACTTCCTATAATGGCACCTGTCTCAAAAACACTCAGAAACACCTAAAAATAGGATAGCCAGAAAATTTTTCGAAAAATGCGTTTTCGAAAAATTTTGGGCCTAAACGGAGCGTGGCTACCCGACTCTTTTTTTTCCGAAACCTACTCCGGCAAGGAAACACGAATCGGAATCTAGATGGATCTCGAAAACAAACCTAATATGACAAGAACTCGGATTGGTGGTGGATATATGGTGGTAGATGGCAGCGGTGGTGGTATATGACAGCTGTGGTGGTATATGGATACGGATTCGAAGCGGTGGCGGATAAACGGTGGTGGTAGATGGCAGGGGCGATGATGATGGTGCGGCGGCGGCGTGACAACTTATGACCAGAACTCGAAACTCTAAAAGACTAGACTCTAAAACCAGCAACTAGACCGACGATGCAACCGCAAATTCAACAAAGCAAAACCCTAAAAAGATTATGCAAAGGCTCAGATTGGTTCGGATATGATAAACTAACCCTAATTTTTTTTTGTGTGGCTTTTTCGTGGACTGTAGGTATGAAGAACAGACTCGATCTAAACGATGAAAAACTGTAAAATCTCACCGAGCAACCTAGAAATCTGATACCACTTGATAGAGGCAGAGGTGTCCCGTCTTTCGATGAGATGATGGATTTCGCTTTGGTGGAAGTCGACTTTGACGATCCGACTACGAACGTGCGAGGACGTCGCGCCTTAGCAATCGCTAAACCAACTCCGAGAGGTTATTGACCACGCCGGAGCACGATCAACCTGACCACGAGGGTCTGTTTCCTGCGAGCAAACGAAGAACAAGCAAGAAACTGAGATTGCAATCTGGATATTGCGAATATAAGATGAAAGCTTTATTGATCAAGGTGGGGTTCTGTGACGCCTTTGTCTGGTCGTTGAACACAAACGAAGTACGCGAAGTTGCAGCTATGGCGAACTTTTAATCTAAACAAAACCCAAAGTCTAAACGATGCCCTAAGGGCTGTATATATGGAGGAAGAGGGG
>NW_025267749.1:0-1471 GCF_018294505.1 Triticum aestivum | reverse complement strand
AACAGTCCACGACACGGGTCAGAATCGACAAAAACCGCGAGTGTTGATAACCAACCCGTAAGCGCACCCAGGGGTTCGTTAATCGTGGAAATCACTCCGGGGACCCAAAAAAGTGAGTAATAGTCCACGAAACGGGCCAGAATCGGCCAAAACTGTGAGTGTTGATGACCGACAAGTAAACGCACGCCGGGGTTCGTTAATCGTGGAAATCACTCCGGGACCCCAAAACAGTGGGTAATAGTATACAAAAAAGGCAAGAATCGGACAAAAGTGTAAGTGTTGATGACCGAAACGTAAACGCACCACGCGGTTCGTTAATCGTTGAAATCACTTCGATACCCCAAAACAGTGCGTAATACAACACGAAACGGGCCAGAATCGGCCAAAACTGCGAGTGTTGATGAGCGACACATAAATGCACCCCGGTGTTCGTCAATCATGGAAATCACGCCGAGACCCAAAAACAGAGTAATAGTCCAAGAAACGGGCCAGAATTGGCCAAAACTGTGAGTGTTGATGACCGACACGTAAATGCACCCCGTGGTTCATTAATCACGGAAATCACTCCGGGGTCCCAAAAAAGTGAGTAATAGTACATGATACGGGCCAGAATCAGCCAAAACTATGAGTATTGATGACAGACAGGCAAGCGCGCCTTGGGGTTCAACAACTATGGAAATCACTTCGGGACATGAAAACAGTGAGTAATAGTCCACAAAACACGTTAGAATTGGCCAAAATTGTGAGAGTTGCTGACCGACACGTAAACACAACCCGGGGTCATTTCGGGACCCCCATAACTAAGTAATAGTCCAAGAAACGGGCCAGAATCGGCCCAAACTGTGATTGTTGATGACCTACACTTAAGCGCACCTTGGGGTTCAACAACCATGGAAATCGTTTTGGGGCCCCAAAATGGTGAGTAACAGTCCACGACACGGGTCAGAATCGACAAAAACCGCGAGTGTTGATAACCAACCCGTAAGCGCACCCAGGGGTTCGTTAATCGTGGAAATCACTCCGGGGACCCAAAAAAGTGAGTAATAGTCCACGAAACGGGCCAGAATCGGCCAAAACTGTGAGTGTTGATGACCGACACGTAAACGCACGCCGGGGTTCGTTAATCGTGGAAATCACTCCGGGACCCCAAAACAGTGAGTAATAGTATACAAAAAAGGCAAGAATCGGACAAAAGTGTAAGTGTTGATGACCGAAACGTAAACGCACCACGCGGTTCGTTAATCGTTGAAATCACTTCGATACCCCAAAACAGTGCGTAATACAACACGAAACGGGCCAGAATCGGCCAAAACTGCGAGTGTTGATGAGCGACACATAAATGCACCCCGGTGTTCGTCAATCATGGAAATCACGCCGAGACCCAAAAACAGAGTAATAGTCCAAGAAACGGGCCAGAATTGGCCAAAACTGTGAGTGTTGATGACCGACACGTAAATGCACCCCGTGGTTC
>NW_025267748.1:0-1471 GCF_018294505.1 Triticum aestivum | reverse complement strand
CACACTGAAAATTACCAAGGTCTCGTTGTCTCTCACTCAAAGCTTGAAGCAAGTTCCTCAACTATTTCAAAAGGCCCAAACATTCTTCAGATTTGCTGACCTTTCTAGTGGCTGTCAACTTTTGGCTTTCAAACTCAAAATAGGTGTACAAAGATGCATCCATCTCTATCTCTCATACTTAAAATACGTGTGCAGGTTCAGCACCTTTGAAGCCAACCTCTTCCCCCGCTACGTGGCTGCTGAAAATGGCTGGATCACGGCTGCTCCGGCGCACCAGCCGCCCTGTGGAGATGATGTCCATTGTGCTCAATGATCAAGGCATAGTTGACAGCCTTACTGAAAATAATCAGAGAAGCATGTGGGCTAGCAGAAGGATTGGGGAAGACGAACAACTCTACCTAGTCCACATTCAGGGCATTGCTGGCATCGGTCTCCCGACCACGCTGGTCGTCAAGAAGTTCCAGAACTCGGACGGAATAGTGGACGGTAATCTGGAGAACCGCTGCAAGTCGGAGATGATCCTTTTAGCCAGCATCCGTCACGACAACATCGTCAATGTCCTACACTTCATCCAGAGGGAAAATGCAATCATGCTCGTTTACACGTACCAGGTGAACGGCAGCCTGGACCAGTGGCTGCATCGGCGGGAGGAGGGCGACCTGCCGCTGAGCTGGCCGCAGAGGAAGGCCATCGCCATTGGCGTGGCCCAAGGGCTCTGCCACTTACACCACGGATCCAATAGACCGATTGTCCACCACAACATCACCTCTATCAACATCCTGCTCGATCAGAATTTCAAGGCCGTGATAGCCAGTTTTGGTGCTGCCCAGATGAACATGGCCGGGCTCGACCAACCATTGCCTATCGTGGGGGCTTTGTTTGGTAACTTTGGGTATGCAGCTCCAGGTACGGTGAGGGTTCGGTTCATGTACTGACTTTTTTTTAATTCCATCTTACAACTAGTGTGGTTATTTACTAACTAGTCATATAAATGATTAATTGCAGAATATGGGAGGGCCGCAAGCCAGCTGACGGAGAAGGTAGACACTTACAGCTTTGGTGTGGTGCTGCTGGAGCTCGTCACAGGGCGGGTGGCCAATGGGGTGGATGGTCAGTTGGCCATATGGGCTCGTGACAACTGCAGTGAGCTGATGGCAAAGAAGCTGGAATGGTTCGAGATTGCTGTGGACAAGGGCATCCCAGATCAAGCACGGTACATGGAGGAGATGGCGAGCGTATTCAGACTGGGTGTGGATTGCACTGTCGATGATCCGCAGCAAAGGCCGTCCATGCAGCTGGCTCTCAAACGACTCCACCACGGCTGTGGGCGTGGCCGATTCGGTGGCCTTCTCACCTGCTATAACCTGTAAGGCCGCCGGCTAAGCCAAGTGCCGTAGTTACTTTAAAAAAAGGAAAAAGTAAAGGCCTTCCCTACTGTTCACGTGAAAATGAAACAAAATGGATACCCCTG
>NW_025267747.1:0-1471 GCF_018294505.1 Triticum aestivum | reverse complement strand
AAGTTCACTCGGAGCATTGGACCATGTTCTTTGATGGCTCTAAGATGTTGAATGGTTCCGGTGCTGGGGTTGTCCTGGTTTCCCCCAGAGGAGATAAGCTCAGATATGTGCTCCAGATTCACTTTGATTCCTCCAACAATGAGGCAGAATATGAGGCCCTCTTATACGGATTGCGCATGGCCATTTCACTCGGCGTCCGTCGCCTGATGGTCTATGGCGACTCGGATTTAGTGGTCAACCAAGTGATGAAGGAGTGGGACGTGAGAAGCCCAGCCATGACTGGATACTGCAGTGCAGTGAGGAAGCTGGAAAAGAAGTTCGAGGGGTTGGAGCTCCATCATATACCCCGACTGAAAAATCAAGCAGTTGATGATCTAGCAAAGATAGGTTCCAAGAGAGAAGCCATTCCGAGTGGTGTGTTCTTGGAGCATATACACACTCCGCCAGTCAAAGAAGATCCTTTCACCGAAGAAGCTCCACAGCCCAAGAGTGCCACAGATCCGACTGAGGTTGAAGTCCCAGCAGTGGTCGACTTGGTCATGGAGGTCTTGGTGGTCATTCCCGACTGGACAGTTCCATATATCGCGTATATCCTGAGAAAAGAGCTCCCGGAGGATGAGGAAGAGGCTCGACAGATCGTCCGTCGATCTAAAGCTTTTACCGTAATCAAAGGACAGTTATACAGAGAAAGCGCGACTGGAGTTGGTTAGAAGTGCATAATACCAGAAGAAGGTCGAATCATCCTTAATGATATCCACTCGGGAACCTGTGGTCATCATGCGTCCTCTCGGACCATCGTGGCCAAAGCATACCGAGCCGGATTTTACTGGCCAAAGGCGAATGAGATGGCAAAGGAAATAGTGGATAAATGCGAAGGATGTCAGTTCTACTCGAATATGTCACACAAGCCTGCATCAGCTCTGAAGACCATTCCACTCGTCTGGCCTTTCGCAGTATGGGGGTTGGACATGATCGGTCCTTTGAGAACATGTCGAAGTGGCTTCACGCATGTACTGGTGGCAGTCGACAAGTTCACCAAGTGGATTGAGGCTAAACCAATCAAGAACCTTGACACCGGTGCTGCTGTTAGCTTCATCAGGGAACTGATATTCAGATATGGAGTCCCGCACAGCATCATTACGGATAATGGGTCGAACTTTGACTCGGAGGAACTCAGAGATTTCTGTAACTCTCAAGGCACACGAGTCGACTACGCTTCAGTCGCCCATCCGCAGTCGAATGGACAAGCAGAGCGAGCCAATGGCCTGATTCTCAAGGGATTGAAACACCGACTGATGCGTGATCTCAAGCATGCAGCTGGAGCTTGGGTCGACGAACTTCCCTCGGTGCTTTGGGGACTGCGGACCACACCTAATCGGTCGACCGGAAGAACTCCATTCTTCTTGGTCTACGGAGCTGAAGCAGTCTTGCCGAGTGATCTTCTCCACAATGCTCCTCGAGTTGAAATCTA
>NW_025267746.1:0-1471 GCF_018294505.1 Triticum aestivum | reverse complement strand
GGCAGCCTAAAACTAAATCTAGGTCGTACAAGGCCAATGGGCCCAAGTGGAGGTGATGTAACACCTTTGGACTTGTAGTTTGACTCGGATTCTGCTGCAGCATCAGATTGTTTCGTCCACAACTCAACGCTCCGGACGAATTTGAAGGTGATTCCAATTGGGCTGGAAAGTGCACGAAATCTAGTTTCCAAGAAAAAAAGAATCACCCAATTCGGAGTCTGTATGAAAAACTTGTGTCTGTTTTGAGTCAGGTGTGTCTGTGCAGTCCGAATCTGAATCCAGAACGTGAGAGACTTGGACTCTATCTTCTCTTGGGCCAAAAGTGACGTGAGAGAACTTTTTGGACAGCAAATAAACATCTCTTTCTTCCTTATCTTCATATGTGGATTGTACAAATGTCCCATACACCTGCAATTAGACAAAACACAAAAGTGTGTGAAGTATTTTTGTTCTGGATAATATAAATAGATTATTGAATAGTTTGCACTAGAAATCACCTGACAAATATGCATATATGCAATATTTTTGGTCATATCCAAGGTAGTCATGTCCTCATCATCCCGAGCAACCTGGAAATCTGATACCACTTGATAGAGGCGAGGGTCCCGATCTTTCGATGAGATGATGGATATCGCTTTGGTGGAAGTCGACTTTGACGATCCGACTACGAACGTGCGAGGACGTCGCGCCTTAGCAATCGCTAAACCAACTCCGAGAGGTTATTGACCGCGCCGGAGCACGATCAACCTGACCACGAGGGTCTGTTTCCTGCGAGCAAACGAAGAACAAGCAAGAAACTAAGATTGCAATCTGGATATTGCGAATATAAGATGAAAGCTTTATTGATCAAGGTGGGGTTCTGTGACGCCTTTGTCTGGTCGTTGAACACAAACGAAGTACGCGAAGTTGCAGCTATGGCAAACTTTTAATCTAAACAAAACCCAAGGAAAAGCTACTAGATGGATCTACTTATATAGGAGCAAGGGGTGGAGGCCAAGGAGGTGGGAGGACGTCCCAAGGCAGCCTAAAACTAAATCTAGGTCGTACAAGGCCAATGGGCCCAAGTGGAGGTGATGTAACACCTTTGGACTTGTAGTTTGACTCGGATTCTGCTGCAGCATCAGATTGTTTCGTCCACAACTCAACGCTCCGGACGAATTTGAAGGTGATTCCAATTGGGCTGGAAAGTGCACGAAATCTAGTTTCCAAGAAAAAAAGAATCACCCAATTCGGAGTCTGTATGAAAAACTTGTGTCTGTTTTGAGTCAGGTGTGTCTGTGCAGTCCGAATCTGAATCCAGAACGTGAGAGACTTGGACTCTATCTTCTCTTGGGCCAAAAGTGACGTGAGAGAACTTTTTGGACAGCAAATAAACATCTCTTTCTTCCTTATCTTCATATGTGGATTGTACAAATGTCCCATACACCTGCAATTAGACAAAACACAAAAGTGTGTGAAGTATTTTTGTTCT
>NW_025267745.1:0-1471 GCF_018294505.1 Triticum aestivum | reverse complement strand
TCGGTAGAACATCATCATCGTCACCACGCCGTCGTGCTGACGGAACTCATCCCCGACACCCTGCTGGATCGGAGTCCGGGGATCGTCATCGAGTTGAACGTGTGCTGAACTCGGAGGTGCCGTACGTTCGGTGCTTGGATCGGTCGGATCGTGAAGACGTACAACTACATCAACCACGTTGTCATAACGCTTCCGCTTACGGTCTACGAGGGTACATGGAGAACACTCTCCCCTCTCGTTGCTATGCATCACCATGATCTTGCGTGTGCGTAGGAAAATTTTGAAATTACTATGTTCCCCAACAGTGGCATCCGAGCCAGGTTTTATGCGTTGATGTTATATGCACGAGTAGAACACAAGTGAGTTGTGGGCGATACAAGTCATACTGCTTACCAGCATGTCATACTTTGGTTCAGCGGTATTGTTGGATGGAGCGGCCTGGACCGACATTACGTGTGCGCTTACGCGAGACTGGTTTTACCGCCGTGCTTTGCACATAGGTGACTAGCGGGTGTCTGTTTCTCCAACTTTAGTTGAACCGAGTGTGGCTGCGCCCGGTCCTTGCGAAGGTTAAAACAACACTAACTTGACGAACTATCGTTGTGGTTTTGATGCGTAGGTAAGAACGGTTCTTGCTCAGCCTGTAGCAGCCACGTAAAATTTGCAACAACAAAGTAGAGGACGTCTAACTTGTTTTTGCAGGGCATGTTGTGATGTGATATGGTCAAGACGTGATGCTATATTTTATTGTATGAGATGATCATGTTTTGTAACCGAAGTTATCGGCAACTGGCAGGAGCCATATGGTTGTCGCTTTATTGGATGAAATGCAAACGCCCTGTAATTGCATTACTTTATCACTAAGCGGTAGCGATAGTCGTAGAAGCAATAGATGGCGTAACGACAACGATGCTATGATGGAGATCAAGGTGTTGCGTCGGTGACGATGGTGATCACGACGGTGCTTCGGAGATGGAGATCACAAGCACAAGATGATGATGGCCATATCATATCACTTATATTGATTGCATGTGATGCTTATCCTTTATACATCTTATCTTGCTTTGATTGATGGTAGCATTTTAAGATGATCTCTCACTAAAAATTATCAAGAAGTGTTCTCCCTGAGTATGCACCATTGCGAAAGTCCTTCGTGCTGAGACACCACGTGATGATCGGGTGTGATAGGCTCTACGTTCAAATACAACGGGTGCAAAACAGTTGCACACGCGGAATACTCAGGTTAAACTTGACAAGCCTAGCATATAACAGATATGGCCTCGAAGCACGGAGACCAAAAGGTCGAGCGTGAATCATATAGTAGATATGATCAACATATTGATGTTCACCATTGAAACTACTCCATCTCACGTGATGATCAGACATGGTTTAGTTGATTTGGATCACTTGATCACTTAGAGGATTAGAGGGATGTCTATCTAAGTGGGAGTTCTTAAGTAATATGATTAAT
>NW_025267744.1:0-1471 GCF_018294505.1 Triticum aestivum | reverse complement strand
CGGTCTTATATTTTGAATGATTTGAAGATCGCTCATCACGCTTGTTGCGAGGTATGGATGGCTCTATATTACGAATGATTTGAAGATTGCTCATCACGCTTGTTGCGAGCTATGAATAGCCTTATATTTCGAATGATTTGAAGATTCGTCATCACGCTTACCGCATGGTGTGGATGGCCTTATATTTTAAATGATTTGAAGACAGCTCATCACGCCTGTCGCACAATGTGAATGGCCTCATACTATCATACAACAAGTTTTTTTTGTGTGTGTGTGTGTGGAGATGCAACAGGAAAATTCGAGTGTTAAAATCTCACCTTTCACGTTCTGAGGTTGAAGAGTTACGGAACAATCACCGCGACCTTCCATGACACTCCAGTCCACCAAAAGAAGCAGTTGCACGAGTTTCTTACGCACGCTGGCCAGGACAAGACATTCAGGTTGCATTGGTTTGCAGAAAAAGGAATAATTGCATTATGCGGATGCGCGTACACATACCTAGTGTGCCCCATCACACGAGTAAAATACGTGGTTCCGAGGTACTTGGTCACGTCCAGTTCAAGACATTCTCGTTTGGATCTGTACTCAATATATCCTTTTGGCGAAAAAGGACTGTACCCCATTTTGACAAGACAGTCTTCAACCATAGGTATAAATTTATCCTTGCTGATTTCTTGTCGTTTCTGAGACTTCATCAGACACCTGATTGCCTCCAGTGCCATCTCTCTGCATGTTGTGATGTTCGGGAACCCAATCAAGCACTTTTGTGTATAGGGGTAATTCACTTTGAAGTATCTTAAAACTAGTATATGAACATGCTTAAAATAATAAAATAGTACTCCCTCCATCTCGAGATAAGTTCTTCAACTTTAGTACAACTAGTGTTGTATTAAAGTACTTATATTTGAAAAAAGTCTAAAATAAACCTTCAATTTGTAGACGAAAGCTAAATCGAGCCATGAACTTATAATCCCGGAAATCAGCACACCGAATTCTCTGATCCCGGTCTCTTTTGAATCTTGAGGGCATTCCCAAAAAGGGATTGTCGACGTGCCAGACAAATCCTGGGATTGTTGCCTGTGGACGCGATTGGGCCGGCCCGGCCCATCAGGCCCGGAACGAGTTTTTTTTTTACTTTTCGGTAAGGCACTATGAAAAAATACCAAAAAGAAATAAGACACTCCAGCGAATCAAACATGCGACTTGGTTATGCCGATCTTGACTTCCTAGCCACCAGAGTGGATGGCTGCTAGTGGAATAGTTAGCAGCCTGAACGTAATTAATCAAAGACCGCAGCGTCAAGATTTCAGAATATTTTCTAAGAGCAAACAAATTTTGAAATCCAAAGAATTTTCTAAAGTGCGAATACTTTTTAAATTCTGAATACTTTTGAGGAAAAGAATATTTTTTTGAAAACACAATCAGTTTTCTAAAAGTGTGCACTCATTGGAACATAAGCATTTAAAAAAAA
>NW_025267743.1:0-1471 GCF_018294505.1 Triticum aestivum | reverse complement strand
CTGGCCGGCATGTGTCCTTCTTCGTTCCTGTGTCTGTCCCTTCGGGGAAATGTCACGCTTTGAGTACCGGAGTCCTGTTAGCCCGCTACAGCCCGGTTTACCGGAGTCCTGCTAGCCCAGTGCTACAGCCCGGACCCACTTGCTGATGACCGACACGTTCGAAGCTGGGTCATGGATGCCTGTCCCTGTAAGTCTGTGCCACTTTGGGTTTACGACTAGTCATGTCAGCCCGGGCTCTTTATCATATGGATGCTAGCGACACTATCATATACGTGAGCCAAAAGGCGCAAACGGTCCCGGGAAAAGGTAAGACGACACCGTGGGGATACCGTGCGTGAGGCCGCAAAGTGATATGAGGTGTTACCAGCTAGATCGATGTGACATCGAGTCGGGGTCCTGACAGCGTTGGCATCAGAGCCGGACTGTCTGTAGGTTCTCCAAGCCAAACTGGTCGATGTTGAGTCTAGAAATTCTTTAGTTATATGTAGGGGAATTGTTTGTGGGTTGGAACGTAAGGCTCATTTTACTCCTTATACCTTATGACTTTCTGATCTGAGTCAGTCCATTCTTCCACCGGGGGTTAAGGAATTAGGATCTGTTCTCTCTATTAGGATCACGTGTTACTAATCAGTAGTACCTTATAAGTTTGATGGATACAAGCCTAGTTCAGTTCTACTACCACATTATGTTGCCAGAATGGTTTCAGAACTTTGATATGATGATGATGAGTGTGTACGAAATCCTTGTCAAATGTCTCAAAACCTTTTTGGGCATTTACAGCTGTTATGCTGCCGAAATTTTGCTAGAAATTCTAATGCCTTTGCATTATGATTGTGCTTTCAGATGGCCACTCGCGACCTCAATCAAGTGGTTCGCCTGACTCGATGCCTAGATGTACCCGGCCATACTGCTAAGTTGGTCAGGGTAATGACTGAGGCTGGATATCGCTGGTATCCCGAGTACACGGTCGAAGAGCAATTCCGAGATTTTAATCAAAGCCAGTATCTCTGCACTGTCAGGATATTTCCATCTTATCCTGGATCCACCGAGCCTCTTCACTGCTCCTATGGACTCGGGGTTACTATCGAGATGGCGGTGCAGGACGCCGCCTACTCTATGATGACCATTATGCGGGTCAGATCTGGTTTATTTCGGGACTCTGATTTCCGGTATATGCCAGGATCACTTCCGGGAGCACAAGGGTATCTCCAGGCTATCTATGCTGACCCCACTCAGGAGGATTCACGGACTCGCACCACTGCTGAGATGCTCGAGGATAAGGACCGTGAAAATCGGGCCTTAAGGCTAGAGCTCTTCAACACCCGTGCTGACCACTGGGCCACTTTGACTCGGTTCGCACCGGCGGTGCAAGCTGGATATTCAGATATGCGCGATCTCTATCCTGTGAGATCTGCTCTGCCAGACGTGATGGTTTGGCGTGATGTAGGAGGCATCACCCCACCTCGCGGTC
>NW_025267742.1:0-1471 GCF_018294505.1 Triticum aestivum | reverse complement strand
ACGTTCGAAACGGGATCCTGTTCATCGGGAGGGGTCTGGCGTACCGCAAAACGGAGGAAACGAACCTCCTACGGTCGAAACGGGGGTCCTGTGTTCGGGAGGGGTGTGGGGTACCGCAAAACGGAGGGAACAGATTTGTGTTGGAGCGCTACGGTCGAAATGGGGGTCCTGTTCATCGAGAGGGGTGTGGCGTACCACAAAACGAGACTGTAGCGACCCGACCTCAGACGGTCAAGTCTCTGTGCTTACGTGTCATCCCTGGATCGGTATGCTGATACACACAGTACTCGAGGATTTATAACAAAGGTAAATCACATGTATAAAATAATGTAAATACTATTACCTCAATCCAAATAGAGGAAGTAACAACAAGGTTGTGGATTCCCATCAACACCAACGGCAAAGTTGAGTGTAGAAATCGTAACCCTAACGTATCACTTACTCGTCGTAAGACAAAGGGTCAGTACATTCAATGTACTGGAAAATTCACACCAGAGGATAATGATGAATAATAGTGATGAGGACATCAATACAATTGTTACACCCACAGCCCCTGCTGCTATACATACTGGACCAATTACTAGAGCTCGTGCACGCCAACTAAATTACCAGGTACTTTCGTTTCTTGGTAATGATTCTAATGTTCATGAGAATATGATGCTGCCTAAATTGGATACATTTGTTTTGCTTACAAATGAAGGGCCTAGCTTGGAGAAGGATGAACATTGGAGCAAGAACAAGCATGGAGATGATGGCATGCGCAAGGGGAACAAGAACGGAGTTACAAGTGATGATTTCAGGACTTTTGAAGCCACCATAATGGGTGCATGAAGCCTTGGACGAAATATACAAGATGCCACTTCATAAATTTCGTCCCGAGGCTATTTTAGGTGCTGCGTCACCTTATTATTGGGCCAGGCCCATGTGATTTCGAAATACATAAGTATAGGTTATTTCTAGAGTCCGTATGTGTGGGGAAACAAGAGATAGGGTTGATTTCGGACCCCTCCACCAAGGGCCACGAAATTCCCCCCTCTTCCTCCATATATACAGCCCTTAGGGCATCGTTTAGACTTTGGGTTTTGTTTAGATTAAAAGTTCGCCATAGCTGCAACTTCGCGTACTTCGTTTGTGTTCAACGACCAGACAAAGGCGTCACAGAACCCCACCTTGATCAATAAAGCTTTCATCTTATATTCGCAATATCCAGATTGCAATCTCAGTTTCTTGCTTGTTCTTCGTTTGCTCGCAGGAAACACACCCTCGTGGTCAGGTTGATCGTGCTCCGTCGTGGTCAATAACCTCTCGGAGTTGGTTTAGCGATTGCTAAGGCGCGACGTCCTCGCACGTTCGTAGTCGGATCGTCAAAGTCGACTGCCACCAAAGCGATATCCATCATCTCATCGAAAGACGGGACACCTTTGCCTCTATCAAGTGGTATCAGATTTCCAGGTTGCTCGGTGAGATTTTA
>NW_025267741.1:0-1471 GCF_018294505.1 Triticum aestivum | reverse complement strand
AAAAAAAACCTCGGTGAATTAAAAAATTGTTCGTGCATTTAATTTTTTTAGGAACTAAAAAATGTTTGAGAATTAATTTTTTATTCATAAATATAAAAAATGTCGGCACAAACACTGTCTCCAAATATAACACCAAAAGCAAGAGAACCATCGCTTTGATGGGATATATGGAGAAAATTTATTCGTCACCGGCACCAGCACCGGCGGAAAACAAGCCAATTAAATTATGGCAGAGCCGAGGTTTGGCTAAGCTATCATCCATGTTGGTGGTTCTAGCTAGTGTAAACTTTTTTTATTTCGAGGGAAGCAAGTGTAAACTTGTTAGAACTTATAACATGTATTTCCATATGGCAGATGTTTTCCATAGAAACTTGTTAGAACATGTATCAAATGAACTTGTGAGTTGGAACAAAATCTCGTGAGCTATACAAACAGATTCATCTGGTTGGACACATCAAAACAAGTCGACGGCCCGACGTCATTGCACCCGATCCGTGCTCCTCACTCGTGCCAGTTCATTTTCGCATCTTGGCTAGCTGCATGCCATGGTACTCTATCTTCTATCTTGGCTGGCTAGCCACTAACCGTCGTTGACTGCTGATCTGTACACTACTGCATTATGATCACCCACATCAATATTATATGTTTTTTCTACATCATTATGAACAGACACCACTTAATAGATTAATATCATCTGCTTGAATCATGTACGGGCGATGATGTGGAGCTGAGGATTCGATTTGGCCGCATCATCTTCCACTCTACTATATGGCCATGCATGCATGCCCGAGTTGTCTTTTGCATTAGTTATTCGTGTGTTGCAAGGCCAAGAGGAATGGAATCAAATGGAAGAAGTGACCTTCACGGTCACACAGATGATTGATCCAGACTATGTATTAGGGCATCTCCAACGCCGACCCTCAAACCTCCTGTAATGGTTGGGACCATGCTGTCCGGACTGCGAAAACCATCCGATGCCGACATGTATCGGTTCACGGCACGGTTTGGATGTGTTTTCCCCCGCAAATCGGAGATAAAGTGGGGAGGTTTGCGGGAGTCTTGACCAATCCCAAGCCCGCTTCTGACTGTCCTGGCCCACCAAAAACCACTACCCCCTCCTGCGCGCGTTTTTCGCCTGGCGCCAGCTGCCCGCATTCATGCCGCTCCGTATTGAAGGCGTCTCAGAGCGACCACGACCTCCCACTGCCTCCACCATTGGAGCGGTGCGCCAGCTGAGAGCGCCACCCACTGCACGCCCGGCTGAACACGCCTCCTCGCCGCATTCATATGCCTCCATTAACCCGCGTGAAAGTCAAGAAACCTACTCCAGCCACACGCCCGTTCATGAGCGGGCCGTCATTAAACGCAACACCGACCGAGCTCCTCCCGTCCGTCCTCTATTTAAACTAGGCCAGACGCAGGGCAAAAATGGCTCAGCTCCTCCGCTCCCCCATCTCCCCATTCACCTTTT
>NW_025267740.1:0-1471 GCF_018294505.1 Triticum aestivum | reverse complement strand
GAATGGAATTGAAGCGTCTCTTGATGTGCTTGGTCCTCTTGTGAAATCTGGATTCCTTTGCCAAGGCAATTGCACCAGTATTGTCACAGAAGATCTTCATTGGTCCCGATGCACTAGGTATGACACCTAGATCGGAAATGAACTCCTTCATCCAGACTCCTTCATTTGCTGCTTCCGAAGCAGCTATGCGCTCCGCTTCACATGTAGATCCCGCTACGACGCTTTGTTTAGAACTGCACCAACTTACAGCTCCAACGTTTAATAAAAACACGTATCCGGTTTGCGATTTAGAATCATTCGGATCAGTGTCAAAGCTTGCATCGACGTAACCGTTTACGACTAGCTCTTTGTCACCTCCATATACGAGAAACATATCCTTAGTACTTTTCAGGTATTTCAGGATGTTCTTGACCGCTGTCCAGTGATCCACTCCTGGATTACTTTGGTACCTTCCTGCCAAGCTTATTGCTAGGCATACATCAGGTCTGGTACACAACATTGCATACATGATAGAGCCTATGGCTGAAGCATAGGGAACATTTTTCATTTTCTCTCTATCTTTTGCTGTGGTCGGGCATTGAGTTTGACTCAACTTCACACCTTGTAGCACAGGCAAGAATCCTTTCTTTGCCTGATCCATTTTGAACTTTTTCAAAATTTTGTCAAGGTATGTGCTTTGTGAAAGTCCTATTAAGCGTCTTGATCTATCTCTATAGATCTTGATGCCCAATATGTAAGCAGCTTCACCGAGGTCTTTCATTGAAAAACTTTTATTCAAGTATCCTTTTATGCTATCCAGAAATTCTATATCATTTCCAATTAATAATATGTCATCTACATATAAAATTAGAAATGCTACAGAGCTCCCACTCACTTTCTTGTAAATACAGGCTTCTCCAAAAGTCTGTATAAAACCATATGCTTTGATCACACTATCAAAGAATTTATTCCAACTCCGAGATGCTTGCACCAGTCCATAAATGGAATGCTGGAGCTTGCACACTTTGTCAGCACCTTTTGGATCAACAAAACCTTCCGGCTGCATCATATACAACTCTTCTTCTAGAAATCCATTCAAGAATGCAGTCTTGACATCCATTTGCCAAATTTCATAATCATGAAATGCAGCAATAGCTAACATGATTCGGACGGACTTAAGCATCGCTACGGGTGAGAAAGTCTCATCGTAGTCAACCCCTTGAACTTGTCGAAAACCTTTTGCAACAAGTCGAGCTTTATAGACAGTTATATTACCATCAGCGTTAGTCTTCTTCTTAAAAATCCATTTATTCTCAATGGCTTGCCGATCATCGGGCAAGTCAACCAAAGTCCATACTTTGTTTTCATACATGGATCCCATCTCAGATTTCATGGCTTCTAGCCATTTTGCGGAATCCGGGCTCATCATCGCTTTCTCATAGTTCATAGGTTCATCATGGTCAAGTAACATGACTTCCAGAATAGGATTACC
>NW_025267739.1:0-1471 GCF_018294505.1 Triticum aestivum | reverse complement strand
CCCCCCCCCCTGATGTTGCAGAGGAACCAACTCTTCCACGTGGGATAGTCCGGTTGCTGAAGCTTGTGGACCAAGTTGAGGAGCAGGCACATGTTCTGCCGATGAAGATCGCGGATCCCGGAGCCACCCTCCTGCACATCTACACACACATTATCAACAAGACAGCGAGCGCCAGAACAGGTATCCTTGCCGGTCCAAAAAAAGGTACGACGTCTACGATCGATCAACTCAATCACACCAGAGGGAAGCAGATAAGAGCACTAAAATAAGTAGAAAGGTTATCAACTCAATTACACCATTCAGCCACCAGAAGAAAGAAGCAAGGCACACCATCCAGAGAGGTAGCGGTCGGAAGAACGGATTTTTCTTTTAGAAAAGGAGGATGACCCCCGGCCTCTGCATCTGGGCGATGCATACTGCCACTTTATTAATTATTCTCACAAGACCTTACAAAGTCATACAACAGTAAGATTAAAGCTGCCGTCTAAGCAACCATCGCTGCACCTACCCAGTTGATGAAGGGCGCAGATAGCCTGGGCCTAATACCTAACAGACATCGCAGCCAAGCCTAACCTCTAAGACCTGAGACCCCAACCTAGCCACTTGCTGGGTCTGGGGCACACACCAGTCCAGCGTGCTCTCATAGGCCGCCGCCGCCAATTGCCACCGCTCCATCTTCCGAACTGTACTGATGCATCAACCTTGCTCGGTCCAGCTATCGTCGACGACAACACGGCGCCCAACGGCACCTCCTCCCTGCGCGCAAACAGCTGAACACATCGCGGTCGCCACTGATACACCTCAGTGCCATGCTGCCAAGTACCACCAGCCGACATAGTTTGAAGCCCTTGGAGGATCAGTCATGCGTAGCACCTGCCGACCAGGCATGACCAAGCGTAGCACCTGTCGGTCAGGCATGACTTGACATCTCCACCGAAGCTCCGTGCAAGACGAAGCCGCTCCACCTCCTGCCTCTGACTTCCAGCGCTGCTCCACAAACGATGCTCCAAGAGAGAAACGACACCGCAGTGCCGCCACCGTCCGGTCTGGAGCAATACAAGTGGAACAATACGATGCCTTCATCAAGGTAACGACGTGGAATGCCGCCATCGCCCGCCATCGGCTCGGTTTTCACCGGCAACTACGTCTCCCCGACTCGCAGCTGGTGCCAGATGACGGATCCCGAGATCCAAACACCTGGCTTCAGGCCGACCACCTCTGACAGAAGAGATGACCACCACCGTCGGCTACACCGGTCAGAACAGATCTGATCAGAGGTACCGCCGACGAGACCACCAGGCCCTCCACGCCGTCGTCGCCGATCTGAAGGCAGCACGCACGCCACCACAGCCAAGCCGGCCGCCGCCGCCGCCTGAAGGGCCATCCACAGCGCCCGCACCCCTGGCCGCCGCCCATGAATCGGCCGCCCGCCGCGCCAAGCCGTCGCCGTTCGAGGACGGGCCGGCCTCCC
>NW_025267738.1:0-1471 GCF_018294505.1 Triticum aestivum | reverse complement strand
TGGTTAATTCCAACAATCACCCCCTAACCACGACGTCCTCGCGTCACAGCTTGGACACCGATCCTTCGCCGCATCTTTGCGAACTTATGTCGTCTCAAAGATTTGGTTAGGATATCTGCAAGCTGGTCATTGGTGCAAACATAGTTGATGTTAATCTTGCTTTCTCCCACGTACTCCCTTAGGTACCGATACCTCGTATCGATGTGCTTCCATCTTCCATGATGACACTGGATTTTTCCACAGAGAGATTGTAGACTTGTCATCAATGTTGAGAACCACTGGCTCCTTACTTGTGAGGACACCAAGTAGTGTTCCTAGGCACACGCCTTGACACACCGCGGTTGCAGCTGCAATATACTCTGCTTCACGAGATGATAATCCGACCTCCTTCTACTTTTGTGATAGACAACTCAGTATGCTTCTGCCCAAGAAATATGCCACGCCCGAGGTACTTTTACGGTCGTCCACATCTCTTGCCATGTCTCTATCACTGTAGCCAAGTAGCTCCACCATCTCCTTCTTCTTCTCTCTCAAATAGACACAACCGAAGTTTGTTGTCCCTTTGATGTACCTGAGTATATTTTCCACCGCTGCCCAATGCTCCGTCGTTGGTGCTTCCATGAAGTGACTCACTATACCAACGGAATAGGCCAAGTCTGGTCTTGTATTCGTGAGATACCTCAGCTTTCGGACCACACTTCTATACTCCGTTGCATCAACCGCGGGTGCTTCACTCTTCTTGCTCAGAACAAGACGAGGCTTCACCGGAACATGACTTGGATTGCAATCTTCCATGCTACAACTTTCAACTATCTTCTTTGCATATGCCTCCTGGTATAGTGTGATCCCCTCCGGCTTTTGCTGTACCTCGATCCCAAGGTAGTAACTCAAGAGCCCTAGATCAGTCATCTTGAATAGCTCCTTCATTTGTAGCTTGAAGTTTGTAATCATCTCTTAATCTGCTCCAGTTATCAGTAGATCATCAACATAGATACCCACTAAGAGACGATCCTTGCCTTCACCTCGCTTGTATATATCATAATCTAGTGGGGCTTTCTCAAATCCAAGAGAAATCAATGTACGGTCAAGCTTAATATTCCATGCCCGAGGAGCTTATCGTAGCCTGTACAACGCCTTGTGTAGCTTCAATACCTTGTGTTCCTCTCCTTCTTTGATGTACCCTGGTGGCTGCTTCACGTATACTTCTTCCAACTCTCCAGTCAAAAATGTGAAGTTCACATCCATGTGATGTAGCCTCCAAGATTCCTGAGCCGCGAGAGCTATTAGTAGCCTCACCGAGTCCATCTTTGTAACTGGAGCGAACACTTCTTCGAAGTCCACATCTTGCTCTTGCACGCATGCTTTAGCTACGAGCAATGCTTTATGCTTCACCAAGTTTCTTTCGACATCTTTCTTGACTTTGTACACCCATTTGAGCTCTATGACATTATGCCGTTGGGAAGATCCATGA
>NW_025267737.1:0-1471 GCF_018294505.1 Triticum aestivum | reverse complement strand
GTTGTCACAGCCCCAGTTCAGCCCTTGCTTGACTTTGCTTGTTCATCATGCCATCATGTTTAAATTCCAAAGAAATTTGAAATGGGGATTGTTGAAACCCTAGTACCAAATGAAATTTAACTAGGTTCAATAAAAATATTTTCAATAACCCAGAATGCCCTTTGGAAATGTTCATAATTTCTGTTAGAGGTGAAAACCTCTTCCAAAAAAATGATGAACATAATTATAGGCTATTCCTGGATTTTTGAATTAAATTATATAGTATTTGCATTTGGGCATTTAATTGCTAATAATATTTTAAATGCTCAAATAATCACAAACTGAAATGTTTACTGCTGGAAATATTCCAAACAGTGGCCACAGTCAGTTGCATGATTTTTGGAAATGCTCTGGCATTTTTAATAAATCCAAACACAATTACAGAAAATAGAAAACAGTAACTAAAATAGAAATAAAAAAAAAGGAGAGAAACCTTACCTGGCCTCACCGTGCAGCCCACCAGCCGGCCCAGCTTCCCCCCTGTTGGCCCAGCCCATCTCCACTCCCTTCTCCTGTCGTCTTCGTCCTCGGACAGAAGGACGAGCGTGTGGCCGCGGCGCGCACGCACGCGCCCGAGCCACCTCCTGCTTGCCGCCCCGCCCCGGCCCGGCTAAGGATGCCACGACACCCCCCTGGAACCCCCTCGTCTGCTCCCTTGCCTCCCTGCTCTCTCCCTCTCACTCCCCTGTTCTTTTCCCCCCATGGCCGAAGCCGCCATGGCCACTCCGCTGAGAAACACCGTGGCCAGCCACTCCCTCGCTCCCTCTCCGTGTTTCCGAGATCCGTATCGCCTCCAGCGTCATCCCCGCCAAACCAAGCATCACCGGAAGCCCTGCAATGTCGGCGCCATCATCTTCTTCTTCCTCGGGCACCGAAGGCCGTCATCGTTGATTCGTCGCCGTCGTCGCTTCCCCGAGCCTGCTGACTGCCCCCTCGAACTCGCTGTGAGCTCCTGCGCCTTCCCCCTTGCTCCCCCCCTCCGTTCTCGTCCGTTAGCCGCCGCCCCACGAAACCGAGCTCCGCCCATCGCCATGGCCAGTGAGCCCCGTGCTCCCGAGCTCCTCCACTCGCCCTAGTAGCACCCGCCTGCTAACCGTGCTCTTAGGAGCCGAACGCACACACCTGCTCCTTTCCCCGTGCACCGCAGCGCCGTCCTCACTGACGCCGAACTCCGGCCGCCGCTAAAGGTCGTCGCCGACCACTCTCCGGCCACTCCCCGGCCGCGCCACCACCCCGGTTGGATGCGGACGAGCGTCCGCATCCCGTAGTCGTGCTCCGCGCGCCAAACGGCGCTCTGTAGGCCATTTCCGAGCCCTCCGCCGCGTCTGGACTCGCCGGCGGCTAAACGCCGGCGACCGCTGACCCGATGACCGGCGTGGGTTGACCCACTGCCAAGTTTGACCCCCCCCCCTCTCTCTCACTGACCTGCGGG
>NW_025267736.1:0-1471 GCF_018294505.1 Triticum aestivum | reverse complement strand
TTATATTACAGATTCAAACATGGCAGAAACAGAATTATGAAGGCATGTAGATGAGCTTGTGCAACTCACTAAAGAACAATACAAGGCATGGCAAGGCAACCAACAGTAATAAGACATGCTTTTGAAGCTAAGCATGGCAATAGCAAGGTCACAGGGTGCATGGAACACTAGAAAAACACATGGGAACAAGTGAACTTAATGTTAACAGGCTGACAGCAACATTATGAAGCAAATTTGGAGCAAGATATGAGCAAGCTACTGCAAGCTATAAATGCAACCAGGGGCATGGATGGATAGAGCAAGACATGTAGATCAAAACATATTTATAGAACATCTCTAGATTATGCATAGCATGATTAGTAGCAACATGTTTATATAGCATCACGAAATAACAGATTCAGCCTAGCAAAACAGCAACATCATGAGCACTACTTAACAAGCTCGATTCACTCACCACAAGTCATTGCATGACAATATAAGCTTAGCATCATCAAGAAGACATGTTTGTGAAACAAACCAAGTCAAGAACAAGTCCATAGCATGCAAGGATCAACTATAGCAAGCTTGGCCAAATTGAATAACACGTAAACAATCTGCCAGGAAACATTTTGAAGCAAAAGTAGCGCACGAAAATGACATGCTAGACTACTCTATAATTACAAATAGAGGCATGAATGTATATAAAACAACCTATTGTTCAAAACACCCTTACTGAAGTATCACAAAATATGCATGGATCTCTCTGTAGCGTCAAGTTTACACGGCATCAAAATAACAGCAGAACAGGGACTAAAATCAGTAACATCACGATGCCTAGTTTGCATGCTTGTCCTAGTCACCACGTTGATCACAAAATTACATGGTAAGCACCTATGTAAAGAAGACATGGCATAGTTCAAAACACATGAAGACATCAACCTCATAGGATGCACACATCGATCATGGCAAAAATGACAAATGAGCTCGTTCTGATAACAGACAGCAGAAAACATCATGAAGCACTCTTACAACGATGATTCAGGCATCTAGATGACCTCAAATGAATATGATGCAATGGAATGAAATGATGTACTCGTCGAGGCGAACAATTTGACATATTACACGCACGAAACGGAGGTGCGGATGCAGAGATACGGCATGATGAACATGGCATGAAAATTACACAGATTCCGGACTTAGGCAAAATCCAGGAAAAAAATACATGGGCGCGGGATAACTATATGACGCACGGGGCGGAGGATACAGGCTGCTCACCCACGGGCTTGGCCCAGGAAGGAAGAGGCAGGGCGGGCCGAGGGAGATGGGCCAGCTGGGCCTAGATCTGGGCCCGGGCGGGAGGTGCGGATCGGGCTCCTCCCGATCCAGCACGACGGCGGCGCGCGCGGTCGCCGGAGAAGGGCGGCTCGGCGACGGGGCTGGAGGAGACGGGCGGCGCGGCGCGACCGGCGGCGGAGCGGAGGGAGCCGGCGGC
>NW_025267735.1:0-1471 GCF_018294505.1 Triticum aestivum | reverse complement strand
GGTAAGAGAGGCTACTAAAGATAAACAACTAGATGGTCAGATCCCACACATAGCACTACACATTACACGTACGCATAACATGCAAGTATGTGCTGTACAACATGGCATCACAGCATAACTCAACAATTATATAGATAAAGGCTCAGAAGAGCCATCATAGCATTTATTGCAAACAGGGGTCACAAGACCCGTCATACAGAGCATACAAGCAACAAGCGGAAGCATTACATGTCTGGGTACAGACATCTACAAATGAAAAGGCGGAAGAGCCTGACTATCTACAACATCCGATCAAGATCGTAGCTGAGGTACTAGCTACTAGTCGAAGTCCACGAGAACACTAGTAAGACCGAAGTCTCCGCTGCAAAAACATAAATAAAGCAACATGAGTACAAAGGTACTCAGCAAGACTTACATCAGATCCTATCATACATGCATCTGTATCGAGAGGTAATGTGGGGTTTAGTTGCAGCAAGCCAGCTTTGACTCTGTGGCTATCCTGTTCTACGACTACCAGAAACTCTGGAGGTGAAACAACGTACACGAGTTCACTAATCACCACACAATACACTACTATGGATTCATCCCCGTCTCCCTACGAGAAGGCCATCCATAGCACTCACACTTGTCTTGAGCATTTTATAGTATCCACTTCAAGTTGTCTATGTACCATGTAAGCATCCAAGAAGTCCATAACCGCGGACCCGGCTATTCGAATAGATCATGTTAACCCTGCAGGGGTGTACTTCTTCACACACGCTCTCGCCACTTACCGCCATGTACACGTCATGTATCTCGGCAACCTTCAAACGGAAGCCTGGCGAGGGTGTCGGCCACGACCTGACTAACCACACAAGACTCTAGTCCAGGTTTATCGCCTATTCGGGTTCCATCCGCAAGGAGATCCGGCCGGGGTGTCGCTTACGGCCCCAAACGATGTGTACAGGGTTCCCGAGCCCACCAACCAGGTGCCACTCGGTACACCGGGCCACGTGTGCCTAGTCTGTCCCAAGCCCACCCTGCCGGGTGCCACTTGGTAGAAAAATAGCACTACCTACAAACACCAGAAACTAGTTGCGACTCCTGGACAGAGACCAAGTTGGTTAATAAGTCGAGAGGGGTCGAGTTACCGGAACCCAATGTGTGGTAGTATCGAGTCATTGGACAACATACACAGAACTCAGTGCTTAAGGACGGTTCCAGTGAGACAACCCACCATGTACTCCTACATGGCCTCTCACCGCTACCTTTACCAAATCGTGTTCACACACTTCACTCTCAGCATCAGAACATATCGTAACACTCCAATTCATTCCCAATGAACCAGACCTGACACAACTCTAAGCAATAGCAGGCATAGCATGGTAGGAACACATCAGTGGCTTCAATCAACTCCTACACATGCTAGTGGGTTTCAACTATTTACTGTGGCAATGACAGGTCATGCAGAGGAATGGGTTCAACTACCGCA
>NW_025267734.1:0-1471 GCF_018294505.1 Triticum aestivum | reverse complement strand
GCGACGCCACGCACCCCCCAGGCCTCTCACTCTCTCCCCGAGCTCCTCTCTTCCTCTGGCTCTCTCGCGCGCAGCCACCGAACACACCCGTCGCCGCCGACGAGCATCACCGCGGCCACCGTCCACCCCGTGCCTCTCCGATGAGTTCAGAGGAACCGCCATCGCCTTCTGCGTCTTCTACACCAACCCATTCGACCGCGGGAGCCCTGTAGCATCTTCCCGGAGCTCGTCCCCAACCTTCGGCCGCCGGCGAACTTCCGAGGATTCGCGAGCTCCAGCCCCTCCCCGGCCTCGCCGTTGCCTCTACCGGATCCGCTGTGAGCTCCTCTTCCATTTCCCCTCCTCCCCGCGCTCGTTCCCGCACGCTAGCCGCCCTTTTCACCGGGGCCGTGAGCTCCTCACCGCCGGCGATGACGCGGACAAGGCCAGAGCCACCGGAGCTAGCTACCGAGCACGGCAACGTGCTCCACACCTCACCAGGAACCTAACTCACACACCAACTTCCCCTCCCGTGCCCCCTAACGCCAACCCCGACCTCGCCCGAACTCCGGCCACCGCCGCGAGCTTGCCTCCGGTGAGCTCGGGCCACCTCAGCCCCTGCCGTTTGCACAGATGGATGCGGGCGAGTCCTAGCTCCACGTAGACGCCCTCATCCGCCCGTTTGGCCGCCGGAGCAAGAAATCCGAAGGCCTCCGCCGTCTCGGCCTCGCCGGTGTCAAGCCGCCGGCAGGTTAGGCCCTGCTGACCAGGGGTTTGACCCCCCCTGGGTCGATGACAGGTGGGGCCAGCCCCCCTGTTAATTAGTTTAGTTTATTTTAATTTAATTACCCCCCTGCTGACACTGACATGTGGGCCCTAGTGCCCTAATCTTTAATTAAACTAAACTAAACCCCCCCTGTTTAACCTGTGACGCTGACATATGGGCCCCACTGGTCAGGTTTGACCCTGACCGGCCCTGTTGACTTGCTGACGTCATGCCAACGTCATGCTGACGCAATAATTCCTTTCTGGAATTTAAATAAATCTTAAATGATTTAATAATTCCAGAATATATTCTAAACTTCTAAAAATCATAGAAATTCAACCGTAACTCCAAATTAAATAAATTATATATGAAAAATTATCAGAAAAATTCAAGGAATCCATCTGTACCATTTTCATGCATGTTAGAACAACTTATAGCTGCTGTTTAGCACAAATCAATTAAATGGCATTTGAATAATCACATGTGGAGTTTGAATTTGAATCTTGTATTCAAACCAACTTCATTTAATCTGTTGCTAGTTGCATTAGCCCAAAACACATTCATTTTGCCATGTCATGATCATGCATCATATTGTGCATTGCATTGATTGTGTTCCCTTCTATGTTGCCGGTAATTGTCCCCTCGCGATAGACGTGATACCGATGATGTGATCGTTGACACTGATGAAGACTCAATGCTATCTTCAGAAGTGCCAGGCAAGCAAAA
>NW_025267733.1:0-1471 GCF_018294505.1 Triticum aestivum | reverse complement strand
GAAGTATATTGGATATACATTATGTTAATGTGTACTTTACTAGTACTCCTAGTAGCACCAGGGTATTGGATACCGGTTCGGTTGCTAAGTGTTAGTAACTCGAAATAAAAGCTACGGAATAAACGGAGACTAGCTAAAGGTGAGCTGACGATATATGTTGGAAGTGTTTCCAAGGTTGATATGATCAAGCATCGCACGCTCCCTCTACCACCGAGATTGGTGTTTGCGTTGAGCATAGACATGATTGGATTATGTCTATCGCAATACGGTTATTCATTTAAGGAGAATAATGGTTACTCTATTTTTGAATAATACCTTCAATGGTCTTGCACCTAAAGGAATGGTTTATTGAATCTCGGTCGTAGTGATACACATTTTCATGCCAAAAGATATAAGATAGTAATGATAGTACCATTACTTGTGGCACTGCCATGTAAGTCATAATGGTATAAAACGCATGAAGAAGCTCCATGTTGATGGATCTTTGGACTCACTCGTTTTGAAAAGTTTGAGACATGCGAACCATGTCTATTGGTGTATATGCATGAAGAAACTCCATGCAAATGGACCGTTTGGACTCACTTGATTTTGAATCACTTGAGATATGCAAATCATACCACATGGGCAAGATGACTGAAAAGCCTCGTTTTCAGTAAGATGGAACAAGATAGCAACTTGTTGGAAGTAACACATTTTGATGTGTCCAATCCAATGAGTGCTGAGGCATGCAGTGAATATCGTTATGATCTTACTTCACAGATGATTCGAGTAGATGTTGAGAATATTTACTTGATGAAACACAAGTCTGAATTATTGAATGGTTCAAGTAATTTCAGAGTGAAGTAGAAGATCATTGTGATAAGAGGATAAAATGTCTATGATATGATCATAGAGATGAATATCTGAGTTACGAGTTTTGGCACACAATTAAGACATTGTGGAAATTGTTTCGCAATTAATACCGCCTGGAACACCATAATGTGATGGTGTGTCCGAACATCATAGTTGCACCCTATTGGATATGGTGCGTACCATGATGTCTCTTATCGAATTACCACTATCGTTCATGGGTTAGGCATTAGAGACAACCACATTCACTTTAAATAGGGCACCACGTAATTCCGATGAGATGACACCGTATGAATTATGGTTTAGAGAAACCTAAGTTGTCGTTTCTTAAAAGTTTGGGGCTGCGACGCTTATATGAAAAAGTTTCAGGTTGATAAGCTCGAACCCAAAGCGGATAAAATGCATCTTCATAGGAAACCCAAAACAGTTGGGTGTACCTCCTAAGATCCGAAAGCAATATGGATTGTTTCTAGAATCGGGTCCTTTCTCGAGGAAAAGTTTCTCTCGAAAGAATTGAGTGGGAGGATGGTGGAGACTTGATGAGGTTATTGAACCGTCTCTTCAACTAGTGTGTGACAGGGCACAGGGAGTTGTTCCTGTGGCACCTACACCAATTGAAGTG
>NW_025267732.1:0-1471 GCF_018294505.1 Triticum aestivum | reverse complement strand
TTGCTTGTTATCATTAATAATCTTAGTGAATTCGTTAGTTATACAGTACTGAATTTAAACTTACTCGTACTGTACTTCTAGCACTTAAATATTTGTTTTCTGATGCTTAATAATGTATGATGTCACTTAACAAACTCACGCAATACAAAACAGACTTTGGGCACAATGCCAATTCATGAGATCACACCAAATGTTTAGTGCTAAACAGAGTACTTGCATCACTTATTACGTGGTCATTTCTTTATCATCTTTGAATCATACGATGTCATCAAGGACTTTAGTACAAAATCCCTATATAATTCCATTCTTGGGGGTACCGAGTCCGGCATTGAATCTGGGGCATAAAACCGTTCCACATGCACTTCACTTGCTCTGGCAGTTTGCAATGCTTCAAACTCTAAATCGATGGTTTCATCATCGCTATCCACCTCATCATTCTTCATGGCCTTGTCATTCACCACATTGCCCTTATCGTTCTCCTCGCCATATTCGTGTTCCCATTGATTGATGCCTCCAGTTGTGGCGCTAAAAGATAGAACAAGGCATGTCATACATGTATAGACGTGACAGATAAGAGCAAAGGTATATGTGTAACTAACCAAAAATCGGTGATGTTGTTTGACATGATGGGTATTCCATAGATACGGCAAAGGTCAGTGCGCCGAGCATTGCTTGACATGGCATGCTTGAACATGCCGATGCTGCGTACGGTTCCGACACCGTGCAATTCACGGCCTCATTGACAGTGGCGATTCCCACCTTGGAAAAATTTGCAGTCCGGATGTTGAGCACTATGTGTGCGCAATAACCCGGCACGTCGGACATCGTCGATGCCGGCCGTGGCCGCATCATGGAAAATCTGGTTGGCGAGCTTCACTTGCGACAACGCAGGCGAAGAGTCATCGGCGAGATACTGGCCACGGTCTTGGACCTCACTAAACAGGCCCAAGGACTCGTCTGTTTCTTCCACCTGACTGAAGAGTTCCATAGCCGGATCATCCTCTTGGCTGAAAAAATGTAGCAACGAGTTGAACATATCTTCCTCTACCTTGAACGGATCTATGGTGGAAGAGAAAGGGCGTCGGTTGAGAATTTTTGTCCGTTAGATGTTTTCTGTTCTCTAGAGAAGGCTTCGATCAGGTAGAGAAAGATGGTATGTACGCTCTCAAAGAGGAAATACTAGAAAAATGGGATTGCATCGGATACATTTTCCTAACTAACGATGAGCCCTTTTTTTCCAACAAACGAATTAATGGTCACGAGTATAGCTAACCATGTATATGTGGTGGTGGAGGGATAAAAGAGGGATTATATGGGATTACAGCAAATACACCTTACATTGTGAAATTTTAATTTAAAAAAATGCACCTAAGATAAAGGAACGGAGGGAGTATGAGACAGCTCATGCACATCAGGGACGGCCCCTGTAACCAAACAAGGCCTATGAATGCTATATGATGTGTTAAATTTA
>NW_025267731.1:0-1471 GCF_018294505.1 Triticum aestivum | reverse complement strand
TCCGGGTCGTCCTTTTACCGAGGGACACGGCTATTCGAATAGATAAACTTCCCTGCAGGGGTGCACCACATAACCCAACACGCTCGATCCCATTTGGCCGGACACACTTTTCTGGGTCATGCCCGGCCTCGTAAGATCAACACGTCGCAGCCCCACCTAGGCTCAACAGAGAGGTCAGCACGCCGGTCTAAACCTATGCGCGCAAGGGTCTGGGCCCATCGCCCTAAGCACACCTGCACGTTGCATACGCGGCCGGAAGCAGACCTAGCCCCCTTAATACAAGCGCGAGCTTACGGTCCAATGCGGCGCGCGCCACTCAGTTGCTGACGTCAAAAGAGCTTCGGCTGATACCACGACGTCGGGATACCCATAACTACTCCCACGTAGATGGTTAGTGCGTATAGACCAAATGGCCAGACTCAGATCAAATACCAAGATCTCGTTAAGCGTGTTAAGTAACCGCGAACGCCGACCATGGCCAGGCCCACCTCTCACCTAGGCGGTCTCAACCTGCCCTGTTGCTCCGCCACAAAGATCCACTCGCGGGTACTCCTACGAGCCGACCCGACTTTAGTCATCACATGTGTCATGTATATAGTATATAAGTATATACCCGTGATCACCGCCCAGGTGATCACGGCCCGGTAGTATAGCACAGCAGACGGACAAAAATGAAGGGCCACTGATGGAAATCTAGCATCCTATACTAAGCATGTAGGATTGCAGGTAAAGGTAACAACAGTAGTAGCAAGGATAGGCTATGCATCAGGATAGGATATCGAAAGCAGTAACATGCTACACTACTCTAATGCAAGCAGTATAGAGAAGAATAGGCGATATCTGGTGATCAAGGGGGGGGGGGCTTGCCTGGTTGCTCTGGCAAGTAGGAGGGGTTGTCAACTCCGTAGTCGAACTGGGCAGCAGCAGTGTCGGTCTCGTAGTCTACCGAAGAGAAGAGGGGGGGAAGAAACAGTAAATACAATGCAAACATAAGCATGACGATGCGTGACATGAAAATGAGCGGTGCTAGGTGTGTCCTAACGCGACAGTAGATGGTACCGGCAAAGGGGGGGAACATCCGGGAGGTATTCCCGATGTTTCGCGTTTTCGGACAAATGGACCGGAGGGGGAAAGCTGCGAGTTCGATAGGTTAGGGAGGTGTGGTGGACGAACGGACTGCGTATCCGGATTCGTCTCGTCGTTCTGAGCAACTTTCATGTTGAAAATATTTTAATCCGAGTTACGGATTAGAAGATATGATTTTCTAAAGATTTTATTAATTTCTGGAATTTAATTAATTATTTAATTTAATTCGAAATTTTGATTTATGACATTAGCATGATGT
Source organism: Triticum aestivum (assembly GCF_018294505.1). Taxonomy (NCBI): domain Eukaryota; kingdom Viridiplantae; phylum Streptophyta; class Magnoliopsida; order Poales; family Poaceae; genus Triticum; species Triticum aestivum. Next base: position 126 of record NW_025267731.1, on the reverse strand, counting down.
CATGCTGACATCACCAGTCAACAGGGGTTGACTAAGTCAACTGACATGTGGGTCCAGTGGGACCCACCTGTCATTCACTGTTTAGGTTAATTAGGGTTTAGCTAAATAATTATTATTTAATTAAAT
>NW_025267730.1:0-1471 GCF_018294505.1 Triticum aestivum | reverse complement strand
GTAGAGGTGGGCCTGGGTTCCCGACGGCCCCCGACTGTTACTTTGTGGCGGAGCGGCAGGGCAGGTTGAGACCACCTAGGAGACAGGTGGGCCTGGCCCTGTTCGGCGTTCGCGGACACTTAACACGCTTAACGAGATCTTGGTATTTGATCTGAGTCTGGCTACGAGCCTATACGCACTAACCATCTACGTGGGAGTAGTTATGGGTATCCCGACGTCGTGGTATCAGCCGAAGCACTTCAGACGTCAGCGACGGAGCGGCGCGCGCCGAATTGGACTGGAACGCCACTAGGCTAGGTCTGCTTTCGGCCGCGTACGCAACGTGCAGGTGTGCTATGGGCGATGGGCCCAGACCCCTGTGCGCTTAGGTTTAGACCGGCGTGCTGGCCTCTCTGTTGAGCCTAGGTGGGGCTGCGACGTGTTGATCTTCCGAGGCCGGGCATGACCCAGGAAAGTGTGTCTGGCCAAATGGGATCAAGCGTGTTGGGTTATGTGGTGCACCCCTGCAGGGAAGTTAATCTATTCGAATAGCCGTGATCTTCGGTAACAGGACGACTTGGAGTTGTACCTTGACCTTATGACAACTAGAACCGGATACTTAATAAAACACACCCTTCCAAGTGCCAGATACAACCGGTGGTCGCTCTACCTCAGGGATATGAGGAGGGGATCGCCGGGTAGGATTATGCTATGAGATGCTATTTGGAGATGCTACTTGGAGATGCTACTTGGAGGACTTCAATCTACTCTCTTCGACAGGATTAGTTATCCCCCTCTTATTCTGGCATTCTGCAGTTCAGTCCACTGATATGGCCTCCCTACACATATACCCATGCATATGTAGTGTAGTTCCTTGCTTGCGAGTACTTTGGATGAGTACTCACGGTTGCTTTCTCCCCCCTTTTTTCCCCTTTCCTTTCTTTCTGGTTGTCGCAACCAGATGCTGGAGTCCAGGAGCCAGACGCCACCGTCGACGACGACCCCTACTACACTGGAGGTGCCTACTACTACGTGCTGCCCGCTGATGACGTCCAGGAGTAGTTAGGAGGATCCCAGGCAGGAGGCCTGCGCCTCTTTCGATCTGTATCCCAGTTTGTGCTAGCCTTCTTAAGGCATACTCGTTTAACTTATGTCTGTGCTCAGATATTGTTGCTTCCGCTGACTCGTCTATGATCGAGCACTTGTATTCGAGCCCTCGAGGCCCCTGGCTTGTATTATGATGCTTGTATGACTTATTTTATTTGTAGAGTTGTGTTGTGATATCTTCCCGTGAGTCCCTGATCTTGATCGTACACATTTGCGTGCATGATTAGTGTACGATTGAATCGGGGGCGTCACAAGTTGGTATCAGAGCCGACTGCCTGTAGGAATCCCCCTTTCCAACTCCTTGGCCGAAGTCGAGTCTAGACTTTACAAAACTTTTACTAACATGGCTGTGCGGCCCATGGGCCCACGTCGCCATTGGGTGGTA
>NW_025267729.1:0-1471 GCF_018294505.1 Triticum aestivum | reverse complement strand
TGGCGGGGGAGGCTGCGGGGGCTGGCGCGAGGGAGGAGGGCGCTGCCGACCACCGCTTGCTGGCCGGGGAGGGCGCTGCCGGCGAAGACGAGAAGCTCGAGAAGCTGCAGCAGGAGTTCGACGAGCTGCGCACGGAGCTGGTCGAGTTGAAGAAGCGGACCAAGCGCACGGACAAGGCCATGGCGAAAGAGCGCTCTGCGGGGGACCAGATAGCGGCTTGGTTCGACCCCAAGGCGCGCGACATGGGAGACGAGGACATGGCGGCCTTCTTCGCCGCGCTGATGCAGATGAAGGACGCCGTCTCCGATCGCGCCAACCAGGTTCTCCTCGAGGCGATGCACGCCCACATGAGCCGCATGGCGGAGGTGGCCCCGCCGCCGCCGCCGCCCCAGATCTCCTTGGAGTTCGGTAGCAGCAGCGGCACCGCCAACGACGGGATGGAGTTCCAGTTTCTGGTGCCTCCGCCACAGGAGCAGGGTTTCGAGGCCGGGATGGATATGCAGCAGATGGTGATGGCGCCGCTGCCTCCGTCTCAGGTGGTCACCGCCGGGATAGATGTGCAGGAGATGCCTCCGCCGCCGGGGTTGGCCGCCGGGATGGATACGGAGCAGATGCAGATGACGATGCCTAAGCCGCCGGGGTTCGACGCAGGGCTAGACAAGGAGATAGATCAATGGCTTGATGTGATGCTGCCGCGTCCGGAGTTCACTGCCGGGATGGAGACGGTGCAGCAGGGGCTCCATCAACCCAACGCCGGCTTCCCGTACTGAGAGCCCGAGTCCAGTGCATATGGACACTAGTTTCGTATGCCTAGTTTACATATGCATCTTCTAAAGTCTTCGCGTTAATCTTTTTTTTTTTATTTGAAATGAAGTCGTAGCGTCAATCTTTGGTACATGCTCTGCATCTACCCTGGATCTGGACGAAATTAAATATTTCGTCAACATTTTTATTTGGTCATTTCCTTTCCTTATCATGCATTAATGGGTTGTAATCTGTATTGCACCGATATGAATGAAATACAAAGGTCGATCTGTGCTGGATACATCTATCTATTAATTACTGTGTATACTATTACTAAAATAAGGGACTCTCGCCTGTAGCATGGCAGCCAATAAAACACACTCATCTTGGCATCGGGCCATGAACCAAGACGCCCAAACGTCCAAGAAAGCTAAAGTGCAGCACGCCTAAAAAATTATACAGGCCAGCGATACTTGCACGTATGAAAGTCAACTAGAAGTACTATATACTTCAATAGACATGTCTCGTCTATTAGGCAAAAATATTTTGCCCGATAGATTAGGATCATGAGTATGAGAAACAAAAAAGGCTGTGAACATACAAATAAATGGAGATATTTGAAATACAAATAAAAGTACGGGCCTTCAAAAAAAAAGATAGACTGAGGTGTCAGCATGCAATGATTACAAACTACGCACCGTTAAATGTTTATAAATAAAAACACAAG
>NW_025267728.1:0-1471 GCF_018294505.1 Triticum aestivum | reverse complement strand
TATTATCAAACATAGATTGTCGCTTTGATTAAAAAATTCCCTGAGTTCAGACCATGATGAAAATGATTATGTTGTTGATTAAAATATAGAAAGTGCACTCCAACTACTAAATATAGGTTTGTTCCCAAAATAATTTAAAGTTGCATATAAAGCATATGAAGTATTAAATATTGATAGCATATAACAATATATGAACATAGATACGTTGGAGACGTGTCACCCTGTTCTCTCTTGTGTGGATATGAACTTTAGGTCTCAAATTACATGTGATGGCATACATATAATGATCTATCAAATGTCGCCATTTTTATATTTATTCGTACATGTGCTTCCACGAACCCTATATCAATGATGATGATGACCGAGAAACCCTGACCAAATCAACACGTAAATAGACTTGCTTCCCCATATCAAGTCAAGCGAACTAAATGCAATAACTTGTTGCAAGCTAAATTAGTATGTATCAACATTGGAGATTAGATTCTTATTCCACGACGGACGATTTTAGGACGAGAGTATTGATGTTACATCTGCATCACGGGGATTTTGCATTTTGATATGGTTCTTCATTTCTCGAGCATAATGGATTACCTTGTTGTCCACAACAGACGATCCATGTAGAGTAATGAATTTGTGGTGATAATTCATTGGATAATTATTTCAATCATCATAGTAAATTTTGGAATACACGCATTCACCCTTGTGTAATTAATTTCCCTCTATTAGTCGACGAAATGGCAGCTAAGCAACATGACTTGATGATAGCGATCAAATAAACTCAAACGTGACTCGCTTGCTCGTTGTCCTAATATATTTGAAAGGACAGATTACGTCATTAATAAAACTAGTGATGGTACATAATAGAAGTCCACTCCTCGCAACTAAATAGATTAGAAAATTCTGGTCCATGCCATTATCAAATTAAAGTGCGATATTCATAGGCTGCCACTAAACCTTCATGAAATTGGCCTCTCCAACTAACACTTGCAAATATATTAGCTACATGCTACTACACACTGTCTCCGAGAGTTGTTATCAATTTGCCATTTGTTTTTACTCGCTTCCATGTATGTGGGACTCACTTCTTCACCACATGAACCGTACCAACGAGGAGACACGTTTGATAGTTCCTACCAATATGACGCACACGTCCAAGGGACGACAAACTCATAAGTTTTTAGAGACGAAATACAATCCTCTTAATGAATGTCCCAATAGGTGGAGATATCAACCCTAGGTCTCTTTATCAATGGACTACCATGCCATATGATTCCACACCATCTGTGAAATTACACATAAGGGCATACGGTATCATACTAAATGTAAGAACTTTGCGCAGCAAATGGTTTCCTTTAACTAGGAGGGTACTGGATGTTATATCTACGTCACAGGAAATTTGCATTTTGAGAAGGGTATCGGTTCCTCAACACTAATGGGTTACATTGTTGTCCACAATATGCAATCGGTTCAA
>NW_025267727.1:0-1471 GCF_018294505.1 Triticum aestivum | reverse complement strand
AAAACACGCATTTTTCCCTAAGGCAAATAAAACGCAAATAAAACTCCGGCAAAAACCAAAATGGGTTTTTTTATTAAATCTTCATTTTTTCCTAAATTTGGGAAAGTCATATTATTCCCTCTCTCAAAATTTTTATAGGAAAAACTTTATGAAGATAATTAAATAAATCCAAATGATCCTATTTTCAAAATTTGAGAAATCCCAAATATGAAAATAATGAAACTTCCAACTCTCTCCGAGGGTCCTTGAGTTGCGTGAAATTTTCTAGGATCGGAAAATGCGAGAAAATATGATATGCATGATGACCTAATGTATAACATTCCAAATTGAAAATTTGGGATGTTACAAACCTACCCCCTTAAGATGAATCTCGCCCTCGAGATTCGGGTTGGCTAGAAAATAGGTGAGGGTGGTCCTTGAGCAAAACTTCCTCTCTTTCCCAGGTGGCTTCATCCTCAGTGTGGTGGCTCCACTGAACTTTACAAAACTTGATAACTTTGCTGCGGGTAACTCTGCTGGCATAATCGAGAATCTTAACAGGTTTTTCCTCATATGTCAAGTCATCCCTCAACTGAATTGCTTCCAGTGGCACTGTGTCTCTTAACGGTACCTCTGCTATCTCTGGGTGACATTTCTTCAACTGAGAAACATGGAATACATCATGAACTCCTGACAGTCCTTCTGGCAATTCCAACTTATAAGCGACTTCTCCCATACGTTTCATGCTATTAAATGGTCCAACGAAACGCGGTACTAACTTTCCTTTAACTCCAAAACGCTTAACTCCTCGAAGCGGGGATACTCTGAGATATACTCTGTCTCCAACTTCATACTCAATCGCTTTGCGCTTTGAATCGGCATAGCTCTTCTGTCTGGACTGGGCTACCTTGAGCCTGTCTCGAATCAACTTAACCTTCTGTTCAGACTCCTTAATCAAATCTGGTCCAAAGAATTGACGGTCTCCAACTTCGTCCCATGACAACGGTGTCCTGCACCTTCTTCCATACAGAGCCTCGAAAGGTGCCATCTTCAAGCTGGTTTGGTAACTGTTGTTGTAGGAAAATTCTGCATACGGCAAATTATCATCCCAGCTAGATCCATAATCTAGTGCACAAGCTCTCAGCATATCTTCCAAAATCTGATTGACTCTCTCAGTCTGTCCATCGGTCTGTGGGTGGAAAGCTGTACTGAATTCCAATCTAGTTCCCAATGTCTCGTGCAACTGGTTCCAAAATTTCGAGGTAAACTGGGTTCCTCTATCTGATACGATGCTCCTCGGAACTCCGTGTAGACACACAATTCTGGTCATGTATATCTTTGCCAACTTAGCACTGCTATAGGTAGTCTTGACTGGAATGAAATGAGCTACCTTTGTTAAACGGTCGACTATAACCCAAATCGAGTCATATCCTGAACGGGTCTTTGGCAAACCTGTGATGAAATCCATGCCTAGTTTATCCCACTTCCATTC
>NW_025267726.1:0-1471 GCF_018294505.1 Triticum aestivum | reverse complement strand
CATGACTATCTGTTGATCACAACGAGCTAGTCAACTAGAGGCTCACCAGGGACATATTGTGGTCTAAGTATTCACACGTGTATTACGATTTCCGGATAATACAGTTATAGCATGAATAAAAGACATTTATCATGAACATTGAAATATAATAATACTTTTATTATTGCCTCTAGGGCATATTTCCAACAGTCTCCCACTTGCACTAGAGTCACCAATCTAGTTACATTGTGATGAATCGAACACCCATAGAGTTCTGGTGTTGATCATGTTTTGCACGCGAGAGAGGTTTAGTCAGCAGATCTGCGACATTCAGATCCGTGTGCACTTTGCAAATCTCTATGTCTCCATCTTGAACATTTTCACGGATGGAGTTGAAACGACGCTTGATGTGCCTGGTCTTCTTGTGAAACCTGGGCTCCTTGGCGAGGGCAATAGCTCCAGTGTTGTCACAGAAGAGTTTGATCGGCCCCGACACATTGGGTATGACTCCTAGGTCGGTGATGAACTCCTTCACCCAAATCGCTTCATGCGCTGCCTCCGAGGCTGCCATGTACTCCGCTTCACACGTAGATCCCGCCACGACGCTCTGCTTGCAGCTGCACCAGCTTACTGCTCCACCATTCAACATATACACGTATCCGGTTTGTGACTTAGAGTCATCCAGATCTGAGTCGAAGCTAGCATCGACGTAACCCTTTACGACGAGCTCTTCGTCTCCTCCATAAACGAGAAACATGTCCTTCGTCCTTTTCAGGTACTTCAGGATATTCTTGACCACTGTCCAGTGTTCCTTGCCGGGATTACTTTGGTATCTTGCTACCAAACTTACGGCAAGGTTTACATCGGGTCTGGTACACAGCATGGCATACATAATAGATCCTATGGCTGAAGCATAGGGGATGACACTCATCTCTTCTTTATCTTTTGCCGTGGTCGGTGATTGAGCCGAGCTCAGTCTCACACCTTGCAACATAGGCAAGAACCCCTTCTTGGACTGATCCATTTTGAACCTCTTCAAAATCTTATCAAGGTATGTGCTTTGTGAAAGACCTATGAGGCGTCTCGATCTATCTCTATAGATCTTGATGCCTAATATATAAGCAGCTTCTCCAAGGTCCTTCATTGAAAAACACTTATTCAAGTAGGCCTTAATGCTGTCCAGAAATTCTATATTATTTCCCATCAAGAGTATGTCATCTACATATAATATGAGAAATGCTACAGAGCTCCCACTCACTTTCTTGTAAACGCAGGCTTCTCCATAAGTCTGCATAAACCCAAACGCTTTGATCATCTCATCAAAGCGAATGTTCCAACTCCGAGATGCTTGCACCAGTCCATAAATGGATCGCTGGAGCTTGCATACTTTGTTAGCGTTCCGAGGATCGACAAAACCTTCCGGCTGCATCATATACAGTTCTTCCTTAAGATGCCCATTAAGGAATGCTGTTTTGACGTCCATCTGCCATAT
>NW_025267725.1:0-1471 GCF_018294505.1 Triticum aestivum | reverse complement strand
CAATTCTAACGTGTTTTGTGGACTATTACTCACTGTTTTTAGGTCCGGAAGTGATTTCCATAGTTGTTGAACCCCAAGGCGCGCTTACCTGTCGGTCATCAATACTCATAGTTTTGGCTGATTCTGGCCCGTATCATGGACTATTACTCACTTTTTTGGGCCCCCGGAGTGATTTCCACGATTAACGAACCACGGGGTGCATTTACGTGTCGGTCATCAACACTCACAGTTTTGGCCAATTCTGGCCCGTTTCTTGGACTATTACTCTGTTTTTGGGTCTCGACGTGATTTCCATGTTTGATGAACACCGGGGTGCATTTATGTGTCGCTCATCAACACTCGCAGTTTTGGCCGATTCTGGCCCGTTTCGTGGAGTACTACGCACTGTTTTGGGGTATCGAAGTGATTTCAACGATTAACGAACCGCGGGTGCGTTTACGTTTCGGTCATCAACACTTACACTTTTGTCCGATTCTTGCCTTTTTTGTATACTATTACTCACTGTTTTGGGGTCCCGGAGTGATTTCCACGATTAACGAACCCCGGCGTGCGTTTACGTGTCGGTCATCAACACTCATAGTTTTGGCCGATTCTGGCCCGTTTCGTGGACTATTACTCACTTTTTTGGGGCCCCGGAGTGATTTCCACGATTAACAAACCCCTAGGTGCGCTTACGGGTTGGTTATCAACACTCGCGGTTTTTGTCGATTCTGACCCGTTTCGTGGACTGTTACTCACCGTTTTGGGGCCCCAAAGCGATTTCCATGGTTGTTGAACCCCAAGGTGCGCTTAAGTGTAGGTCATCAACAATCACAGTTTGGGCCGATTCTGGCCCGTTTCTTGGACTATTACTTAGTTATGGGGGTCCCGAAATGACCCCGGGTTGTGTTTACATGTCGGTCAGCAACACTCACAATTTTGGCCAATTCTAACGTGTTTTGTGGACTATTACTCACTGTTTTCAAGTCCCGAAGTGATTTCCATAGTTGTTGAACCCCAAGGCGCGCTTACGTGTCGGTCATCAATACTCATAGTTTTGGCTGATTCTGGCCCGTATCATGGACTATTACTCACTTTTTTGGGCCCCCGGAGTGATTTCCACGATTAACGAACCACGGGGTGCATTTACGTGTCGGTCATCCACACTCACAGTTTTGGCCATTTCTGGCCCGTTTCTTGGACAATTACTCTGTTTTTGGGTCTCGGTGTGATTTCCATGATTGACGAACACCGGGGTGCATTTATGTGTCGCTCATCAACACTCGCAGTTTTGGCCGATTCTAGCCCGTTTCGTGGAGTATTACGCACTGTTTTGGGGTATCGAAGTGATTTCAACGATTAACGAACCGCGGGGTGCGTTTACGTTTCGGTCATCAACACTTACACTTTTGTCCGATTCTTGCCTTTTTTGTATACTATTACTCACTGTTTTGGGGTCCCGGAGTGATTTCCACGATTAACGAACCCCGGC
>NW_025267724.1:0-1472 GCF_018294505.1 Triticum aestivum | reverse complement strand
TGATAGAGGCGGGGGTGTCCCGATCTTTCGATGAGATGATAACTATCGATTTGGTGGAGACGACTTTGACGATCCGACTACAAACGTGCACAACGTTGCGCCTTAGCAATCGCTAAACCAATCTCCTGAGGTTACTGACGATGCTGGAAGCACGGTCAGCCTGACCACGAAGGTCTATTCCTGCAAGCAATCGAAGAACGAGCAAGAATATGATAAAGCAATCTGAATATTGCAAATAAATATGAAGTATTGATAATGGTGGAGATCCGGAAGCGGTCTTGGTCTGGTCGTTGGACACAAACGAAGTACACGAAGTTGCAATGGCTAACTTTTAACTAAACAAATCCCAAGGAAAAGCTACTAGATGGATCTACTTATATAGGAGCAAGGGGTGGCGGCCAAGGAGGTGGGAGGACGTCCCAAGGCAGCCTAAAACTAAATCTAGGTCGTACAAGGCCAATGGGCCCAAGTGGAGGTGATGTAACACCTTTGGACTTGTAGTTTGACTCGGATTCTGCTGCAGCATCAGATTGTTTCGTCCACAACTCAACGCTCCGGACGAATTTGAAGGTGATTCCAATTGGGTTGGAAAGTGCACGAAATCTAGTTTCCAACAAAAAAAGAATCACCCAATTCGGAGTCCGTATGGAAAACTTGTGTGCGTTTTGAGTCAGCTGTGTCTGTGCAGTCCGAATCTGAATCCAGAACGTGAGAGACTTGGACTCTATCTTCTCTTGGGCCAAAAGTGACGTGAGAGAACTTTTTGGACAGCAAATAAACATCTCTTTCTTCCTTATCTTCATATGTGGATTGTACAAATGTCCCATACACCTGCAATTAGACAAAACACAAAAGTGTGTGAAGTATTTTTGTTCTGGATAACATAAATAGATTATTGAATAGTTTGCACTAGAAATCACCTGACAAATATGCATATATGCAATATTTTTGGTCATATCCAAGGTAGTCATGTCCTCATCATCCTCCCCTTCTTGAAAATAAAGCCGTCCTCGGCGTTGCTTAATCTGAAATGTGGCCAACAAAAGAGACAAGGTGTACATGTTGTATATGTATATGTCATCCATTTTTACTTCCCTTGATTTTTGCATATATGACACATGAATAGATGAGTAACTTGCATAGTTCATAAAATCTAAAGCCAAAAAATTAGCACAAGAAGTAGAAGGCATGAAAATATTGCAACTCAGTTTGCACATATAAGTGAAGCTCTTATTCATTTCAAAAGATTGACAATTGTCATCATTAAACCATCCCAACATTGGTGAATAAACCTTACTTGCATCAAATTTACATGCTACAACATGCTTAAATAAGCAAACATGCAATAAGTCATTCAACACAGAATCATCACCAAGATTAGAGGTCATATCAAAATGATTAAACATTGGTTCTTTTGCATCAATAGTTAATTCAATGGGTGCACTCAAAATTGTTGGTATTTCAGTTGTTTG
>NW_025267723.1:0-1472 GCF_018294505.1 Triticum aestivum | reverse complement strand
TTCACATCTTCACTTGATCCAATCTGCATCTTATCTAGTTTGTTTTGGAAAGAGGGAGAAAAAAAGAGAGAAAAAAAAACGAGAGAAAAAAAAGGGAGAAAAAAAAAGTCAGAGAAAAAAAAGGAGAGAAAGAAAAAAAAGTGTGAGGAAAAAAAAGAGAAGAAAAAAAAACAAAAAAATCGGCACAAACTTTTTCACAGGAAAGTTGGAGACAAAGTTGTTGATATATCCTGCTTGGCTGTTGTTTCACCTCATTATCTTTACTGCCGTTGTGATCTTCACTTATATCTTGCTGTCCAGAGCTACTTAGTGTCCTTCATTGATGCTAGTTGTGCTACGACGTGACCTCATTAGTGTTCTAGGCTCGCGTCTCTAGTTCGGTCTAGCCTAGGACCAGCACAGTACCGTCGTTGAGCGTTTATTCAACATTGCATCTTTGAATTGATTATTGCTAATCTTTTGCTACCATATATAGCCAACCCAGCTCCACATATTTCTACACCGTGTATACGTACGCTCCCCTGGCAATCGCTTTACTCAATATTCGGAGTTACTTGACACCGCTGGTTGGCGATCACCGCCTGCTGCATGGTAAGAACATGTAAGACATTGATATTTGCTTTACTGTGAGCGTTTTACCACCACATCCTAGTAGTTATAGGAACATTATTTTTGGGTTTTGTTTCTTGTTCTACTAATCATGACAGGATCCAGAGTCAATTCATGGGCTTTGTCGATCGCGGGGGACGTGCCACCACCTTTGCAAATACCACAACCGTCACGAGAGGTGCACAAACATCCAAGTGCGAATGATCAGGTTAATGTATCTATACCACCATTTAATGGCCGTTTTAAACCTGCTTTATATATTGAATGGGAGTTCGACATAAAAAATATATTTGCTTCCCATAATTTTGATGAACATAAAAAGGTTAAGGTTGCGGTTGGTTCTTTCACTGGTTATGCTTTGGTTTGGTGGAGTGAATATTGTCGGTTACACCCTGATTATATACCTACTACCTGGGATGATTTGAAACTTGCCATGCGACATACTTTCGTCCCTGCTTATTATACTCGTGACATGATTAAGAAGTTGCAACACTTAAAACAAGGTAGTGAAACTATAACAAAATATTATGATGATTTACAAACTACCTTGTTGCATTCCTCTTTAGAAGAAAGTGAAGATGATTTTATGGATAGATTTTGGGGAGGATTAAACCGTGATATTCAAGAGATACTAATTCATGAAGAGTGTTATCCTATGGACCATTTGTTTCATCTTGCTTGCAAAGCTGAACAGGAAATAAAACGACGTGTTGGCCACGAGGAGAACAAGCGCACGGTGCACATTCCAAGAGTTGATATGATTGTTCCTTCAACTACTAGGCATACTATGACAACCACATCCGTTGTTGTCAGGACTACATCACCTCCACCATATGACACATCGCCCCCGAGAGTGGCTACAT
>NW_025267722.1:0-1472 GCF_018294505.1 Triticum aestivum | reverse complement strand
CCCCACTCAAAAGAATCTCGTCCCGAGATTTGGGTTCCTCCGAGAAGAAGGCGGGATATTCAAATCGAAGACGATCCTCCCTTTCCCAAGTTGCTTCATCTTCAGAATGGTGCGACCATTGAACCTTGAGAAACTTGATATTATGACGTCGCGTGGTACGTTCGGCCTGATCGAGGATACGAATGGGGTACTCTCGATATGTAAGATTATCTTGGAGATCAAGCGTTTCGTGGTCCACTTCGCGGATAGGATCCGAGAAGCAACGCCTGAGTTGAGAAACGTGGAAGACATCGTGAACTCTGGAGAGGTGCGGAGGTAATTCCAATTGGTAGGCAACTTCTCCTCGTTTGGCAAGAATGCGAAAAGGTCCAATGTAACGAGGAGCCAATTTGCCTTTGATACCGAAACGATGGGTTCCCTTCAGAGGGGTGACCCAAAGGTAAGCCTTCTCGTCAACCTCGAAAGTCATAGCCTTATGTTTTCGGTCATATTGACTCTTTTGACGGGATTGGGCTGTTTTCAACTTTTCACGAACGATACGAACTTGTTCTTCTGCTTCCTGAATCATATCCGGGCCAAAGAATTGTCTTTCCCCGGTCTCTGACCAGTTAAGGGGTGTTCGACATCGTCGTCCATAGAGAACTTCAAAAGGGGCTTTACCCAAGCTAGATTGATAGCTGTTGTTGTAAGCGAATTCGGCAAATGGAAGGCACTTCTCCCAGTCCATTCCGAACGAGATAACTGAGGCTCGAAGCATGTCTTCTAGAATTTGGTTGACGCGTTCCACTTGACCACTTGATTGAGGGTGGAAAGCGGTGCTAAAGGAGAGACGGGTCCCCATAGCATTTTGGAAACTTCCCCAAAATCGAGAGGTGAAAAGACTTCCTCGATCCGAATTGATTTCCAAAGGAACACCATGGAGAGACACTATTCGGGAGATGTATAAGTCTGCCAGCTGACTAGCGGTTATACTCTCACGAACAGGTAAGAAATGAGCTACTTTGGAAAGACGATCGACCACGACGAAAATAGCATTATTCCCTCTCTTGGTCCTGGGAAAACCGGTAATGAAATCCATACCAATTTTATCCCATTTCCATTCAGGAATAGCTAAAGGTTGAAGGGTGCCAGCAGGCCGTTGGTGCTCTGCTTTTACACGACGACAGACGTCGCAATTTGCAATATACTGAGCAATTTCTCTCTTCATCCTAGTCCACCAGAACCTCTGGCGTAGGTCCTGATACATCTTAGTACTACCGGGATGAATGGTGAGAGGAGATTCATGAGCCTCCTTAAGGATCAACTGCCGTAGATGCTGGTTCTTGGGAACCACTAGACGATTCTCAAAGTACACAACACCTTGATCATTTGTGGAGAAACAACTAACACCTCCGCTAGCAATGTTCTCTTTGATTTTAGATATTCCCTTATCTCGCTTTTGGGCAGCGATGATTTGATCCGTAAGAGTAGGT
>NW_025267721.1:0-1472 GCF_018294505.1 Triticum aestivum | reverse complement strand
CCCCCTCACGAACGGCGCTGCCGCCGGCACCTGGAGGGGGGAAACGGACGCGTGGGGTCTACACGGAGGGGATCTTGCTGTGGGACTTCCCCGGATGTTGCTCCAATGTGTTCCTATGGGCTGACCTAACACAACCGGGTGGGGAGGTCCATTGGTCAAAGCCCGTCCGTGCAAAGTCAAAGGGGTAGATCCCGTGGTCAAACACAACAGGGTTAGGCAGGACGGGGGCACTGGGGGTAGCAATGCCACTGGAGCGTCGCACCGGGCCCTCATACATGCGGGGTGGTGTGGTGGCATGTCCGAAGAGGCGGGACGCGTCTCCGGGGCGTGGCCCCCCTCACGGACGGCGATTACACGGTAGTAGACGTTCTGCGGTAACGATGCGGCGTCAATATTACTAAATACTTGGAGCGCGATAAAATCATGATTTTTTTGCACGACGTGGGCACATGTGTTATAGGAACGATGGTATTTTTTCATAATTTTTGGTGATGGAGAAGTATCCGAAAAATTCCCTCTACGCGGATTGCCCTTCGCGCGTCTACGGCTGTGCCGGCGGCCTCCGGGGGCTAGCATGCCGCCAAATCTTGCGCCGGCGGCCTCTCACAAGTCTGGAAGTGTTGTCGCGGTTGCAAACGCCCGGCACGCGTGTCCGGGGTGTGCCCCCCTCACGAACGGCGCTGCCGCCGGCACCTGGAGGGGGGAAACGGACGCGTGGGGTCTACACGGAGGGGATCTTGCTGTGGGTCTTCCCCGGATGTTGCTCCAATGTGTTCCTATGGGCTGACCTAACACAACTGGGTGGGGAGGTCCATTGGTCAAAGCCCGTCCGTCCAAAGTCAAAGGGGTAGATCCCGTGGTCAAACGCTACAGGGTTAGGCGAGACGGGGGCAATGGGGGGGGTAGCAATGCCACCGGAGCATCGCACCGGGCCCTTATACATGCGGGGTGGTGTGGTGGCATGTCCGAAGAGGCGGGACGCGTCTCCGGGGCGTGGCCCCCCTCACGGACGGCGATGACACGGTAGTAGACGTTCCGCGGTAACGATGCGGCGTCAATATTACTAAATACTCAGAGCACGATAAAATCATGATTTTTTTGCACGACGTGGCACATGTGCTATAGGAACGATGATATTTTTTCATAATTTTTGGTGATGGAGAAGTATCCGAAAAATTCCCTCCACGTGGATTGCCCTTCGCGCGTCTACGGCTGTGGCCGGCGGCCTCCGGGGGCTAGCATGCCGCCAAATCTTGCGCTGGCGGCCTCTCACAAGTCTGGAAGTGTTGTCGCGGTTGCAAACGCCCGGCACGCGTGTCCGAGGTGTGCCCCCCTCACGGACGGCGCTGCCGCCGGCACCTGGAGGGGGGAAACGGACGCGTGGGGTCTACACGGAGGGGATCTTGCTGTGGGTCTGCCCCGGATGTTGCTCCAAAGTGTTCCTATGGGCTGACCTAATACAACCGGGTGGG
>NW_025267720.1:0-1472 GCF_018294505.1 Triticum aestivum | reverse complement strand
GGCTGAAACCAATAACATTTGAAGACTACGACATTCGGTGGGTTTTCACCATAGAATAGAAGTTCATAAATTGCTTCAACTCTCCCATAATACTCGGTACCTCCTTCGCCGATAGCAGATACACAACAATTTGTAGACTTTCGGTCGGCCATAGATAGCTCTTTGCCATAGGTACGAAAGCGATACCCGTTGATGTCGTATTTGTCAAATGAACGGACCTTATAGTCAAAACCATTAGCGACTTGTCTCAATTCGGCGTCCATAGACTCTGAATTAGCCTACAAGTTTAATATGAAAGGATTGTTGCATTACGCACAAATTAGCGAATGAAACCGGGATAGCCGCCTACAAATTAGCCTACAAGTCTAATAGAAATTACCGTTTGTTTGAACCAAGAGATGAAACCGGGATAGCCGCCACCTTGCTTTGCGAGAAGCTCATACTCTTCGACAGAATCCTTTTGGATCATCGCTCCATACGAGAATAAGGCGACGTATCGACTGTATGAAATATCCAGGAATAAGAGCAGTTCAAAGGAAATAGAAGTTGCGAAACTATGTACCGAGAACTTACTCGATGTACGGCCGCACTTCTATCAGGTTGTTGAAGATATACAACGAAATGGTCCGCCATTGTTCGTTATCCAAAGATACTGGATTTGAAACACTGGCTGGTGCGACATTCCCTTTGAATAGGCTGAGGTTGGATCCACCCTTTTTAGGGTCGTCAGCATTGTACCGAGGCTTCGGATTATGCAAATGACGATTTTTGGCTTCGTAGTGTGCTGTCACGAAGTTTGCCGCCTCCTCAGTGATGAATGCCTCAGCCATCGATGCTTCAATTCTACGTTTATTTTTACATTTTTGTCGAAGCGTCTTCTGCACCCTCTCAGTTGGGTAGCACCAACGATTTTGCACGGGCCCCCCCAATCTTGCCTCGGTCGGGAGATGCAAAATCAAATGTTGCATTGGATTAAAGAAGCCCGGTGGAAAGATCTTCTCTAACTTGCAGATCAACTCCGGCGCCAACTCTTCCATTTCTTCTAGCACGCCAGGCGATAGTTCTTTCGCACAAAGAACACGGAAGAAATAGCTGAGTTCTGCCAGTACTAGCCATTCATCCTCAGGGATGAAGCCACGCAACATCACCGGCATTACCCGCTCAATCCATATGTGCCAATCATGACTCTTGAGACCAAATATCTTCAATTTATCAAGACTGGCTGCCCTCTGTAGATTCGCTGCATACCCATCGGGGAACATCAACTGCATTTTCACCCACAAGATAATTTCCCTCATAGCCGGCCTTCCAAGATTGAACCATGCCTTTGGCTTCGTCCAGTTCTGCTTTCCTTTCGGTTCTTTCATGTTTTGTAACGGCCTATCACATAGCGCCTCCAGATCGACTCTAGCCTTAGTATTATCCTTTGACTTCCCATCTATGCCGAACAATGTACCAAAAAGTGCCTCGGC
>NW_025267719.1:0-1472 GCF_018294505.1 Triticum aestivum | reverse complement strand
CCCAAGGCAGCCTAAAACTAAATCTAGGTCGTACAAGGCCAATGGGCCCAAGTGGAGGTGATGTAACACCTTTGGACTTGTAGTTTGACTCGGATTCTGCTGCAGCATCAGATTGTTTCGTCCACAACTCAACGCTCCGGACGAATTTGAAGGTGATTCCAATTGGGTTGGAAAGTGCACGAAATCTAGTTTCCAACAAAAAAAGAATCACCCAATTCGGAGTCCGTATGAAAAACTTGTGTGCGTTTTGAGTTAGGTGTGTCTGTGCAGTCCGAATCTGAATCCAGAACGTGAGAGACTTGGACTCTATCTTCTCTTGGGCCAAAAGTGACGTGAGAGAACTTTTTGGATAGCAAATAAACATCTCTTTCTTCCTTATCTTCATATTTGGATTGTACAAATGTCCCATACACCTGCAATTAGACAAAACACAAAAGTGTGTGAAGTATTTTTGTTCTGGATAACATAAATAGATTATTGAATAGTTTGCACTAGAAATCACCTGACAAATATGCATATATGCAATATTTTTGGTCATATCCAAGGTAGTCATGTCCTCATCACTCTCGGAGTTGTTTTAGCGATTGCTAAGGCGCGACGTCCTCGCACGTTCGTAGTCGGATCGTCAAAGTCGACTTCCACCAAAGCGAAATCCATCATCTCATCGAAAGACGGGACACCTCCGCCTCTATCAAGTGGTATCAGATTTCCAGGTTGCTCGGTGAGATTTTACAGTTTTTCGTAGTTTAGATCGAGTCTGTTCTTCATACCTACAGTCCACGAAAAAGCCACAAAAAAAATTAGGGTTAGTTCATCATATCCGAACCAATCTGAGCCTTTGCATAATCTTTTTAGGGTTTTGCTTTGTTGAATTTGCGGTTGCATCGTCGTGTCTAGTTGCTGGTCTTAGAGTCTAGTCTTTTAGAGTTTCGAGTTCTGGTCATAAGTTGTCACGCCGCCGCCGCACCATCATCATCGCCCCTGCCATCTACCACCACCGCTTATCCGCCACCGCTCCGAATCCGTATCCATATACCACCACCGATTCATATACCACCACCGATTCATATCCATATCCATATACTACCACCGCTACCACCACCGCTGCCATATACCACCACCATATATCCACCACCAATCCGAGTTCCTTGCACATTAGGTTTGTTTTCGAGATCCATCTAGATTCCGATTCGTGTTTCCTTGCCGGAGTAGGTTTCAGACAAAAAAAGAAAAAAATAAGAGTCGGGTAGCCACGCTCCGTTTAGGCCCAAAATTTTTCGAAAACGCATTTTTCAAAAAAAATTCTGGCTATCCTATTTTTAGGTGTTTCTGAGTGTTTTGAGACAGGTGCCATTATAGGAAGTTCTTTTGACCTGTTTCCAGTTTTTGGGTCCGGGCAGTCGAAAAAAAAAATTGGTCGAAAAAAATATTTCGTGCCCATCCTGTCAGTTTGACCTAGGAAGAGTTTTGAG
>NW_025267718.1:0-1472 GCF_018294505.1 Triticum aestivum | reverse complement strand
GGGGGGGGGGTAAAATAATGATGACCCTCAGGAGTGCGACTCCCAAGGGAAAAGAAAAGGCTAGGTGGCAAATGGTAAAACCAATGTTGGGCATTGCTGGAGAAGCTTTACTTAAGGCAAACTGTCAAGGGGTTCCCATTATAACCCAACCGCGTAAGGAACGCAAAATCGGGGAACATAACACCGATATGACGGAAACTAGGGCGACAAGAGTGGAACAAAACACCAGGCATAAGGCCGAGCCTTCCACCCTTTACCAAGTATATAGATGCATTAATTAAGTAAGATATATTGTGATATCCCAACAAGTAAACATGTTCCAACAAGGAACAACATCTCCGTGTTCCAACACGGAACAAACTTCAATCTTCACCTGCAACTAACAACGCTATAAGAGGGGCTGAGCAAAGCGGTAACATAGCCAATCAACGGTTTGCTAGGACATTGGTGGGTTAGAGGCTGAACATGGCAATTTGGGTGGCTGACAAGCAAGTGGTAGTCATCGTAGCAATGGCATAGCAAAAGAGCGAGCAAACTAGCATAGCAAAGATAGTAGTGATTTCGAGGGTATGATCATCTTGCCTGCACAGTTGTCAGAGTTGGCTGGATCCTCACAAGCAAACTCAACAGGCTCCTCGGTAGCGAACTCGTCTCCCGGCTCTACCCAAAGACAAACAAGCAACAAGGATACAATCAACCACGTGCAAGACCAAGCAATATGATGAAATGATGATATGCTATGCGGGATGCGATGCGGGATGCGAAATGCGAGATATGACAGGAAATGCATGAACCTGGCCTCAACTTGGAATTCCAAGGGTGCCACTGGATAGAGGGGATGAAATCGATTGAAAACGATATAAAGATCATTGGAATCGGAGCCACGGTTTGGAAATGGCAAGCGTTTTAAGATACGACACCGGTCTGCGATTTACAGCAAGTAGGCATCTAAATGCAACGAAATGAACATGCTAAAGCCACCAAACATGAAAACAAAATACATGGCAGTGATGTACACAAGATGGTTGACAAAACACTAGCACTGAGCCATAGGCAAATTCATCCTTTAAGAGGTTCAAACAAGCATGGCTAAAACGCAAATGCAAAACAGATTTCAGACTTAGTGAAATTAACACTAGTCTGAAATTTCAGATCACGATGCTCTCTTCGGAGCAGCAAAACAACATGATAGAAAACCTGAACATGACAAGTAAGAACATGGCATGGAGCTACTCAACAATCTTAACAAAACACCCAAAGTGACCTGGGGCCAAAAGGGTTCACAAAATACTCTACCGAGCTCACGAACATAGCTCGAACACAATCAGTTTTCAGACTTAGTGAAAACTGAGACACGCTGAAATATAACTCACGAAGGCATGAAAACGAGCTCGATGCACTCACTACGGTGCAAGTCATGGCAAGGAAAGCATATAACCAGCAAGAAGGCACAAAGTGCTAGCTACACATGG
>NW_025267717.1:0-1472 GCF_018294505.1 Triticum aestivum | reverse complement strand
TTCAAAATGGAATCAGGAGTCATAGGAAGCAAAGTAATATTTTTATCCTTATGAACAAGAGTATAGTGATTGTTTCTACCATGGTGTACAGAATTTTTATCAAATTGCCATGGTCTACCCAGTAATAAGGAACATGCTTGCATAGGTACCACATCACAATCAACATAATCAGCATATGTAGAGATACTAAAATGCACACGAACAGTACGTGTTACCTTAACCTTGCCGCTGTTGTTGAACCATTGGATGTAGTAAGGATGTGGATGTGGTCTTGTGGTGAGAGAAAGCTTCTCCACCATCTCCATGCTAGCCAAGTTGTTGCAGCTCCCTCCGTCTATTATGACGCGCACAGAACGTTCCTTCACAACTCCCTTGGTATGGAACAAATTGTGCCTCTGATTTTGCTCAGCTTGTGTGACCTGCACACTCAAAACACGTTGAGAAACTAAACATTCATACCTGTCAGCGTCTTCAGGAGCCATGTATTGCGTCTCATGATCGGAATCATCTCCACCATGTTCTTCACGTGTAATAAGAGCCAATGTCTCCTCATCATAGTCACTAGCGGACTCATATCCACCATCCGCGGTAGCAATCATCACACGCGGAGATTTGCATTCCCTCGCATAATGACCTCCTCCCTTACAACGACGACAAATAATATCACTTGTGTGCCCTGTTGATGCCATGGAAGAAGAAGAACGTTGTGGAGGCCCCGCAGGTGCGCTCTTGGCAGATAATGGTGGTTGTGCCTGTTTTCTTGTATCACGGCTGGAGGTGGCACCGGATGGAGGTGCTGGTGCAGTTGAAGTAGAAGATGCACGTGGTGTCCATGATGAAGGTCGGCCTGCAGAAAAGTTAGTTCGCCCCAATGCTTGTCGATCCTGCACTTCACGTTCAGCTTTACAAGCAAGATGGAATAAACAAGTGATATTAGTATACTCCTTATAGTCTAAAATGGTCTGAATCTCTCTATTTAATCCACCCAGAAAACGTGCAAGCATAGCTTCATTCTCCTCAACAATACCACATCTAATCATGCCAGTTTGTAATTCCTAATAATATTCTTCTACAGAATTTTTCCCTTGTCTTAAACGCTGCAATTTTTGAAGCAATTCACGTTGATAATATGGTGGAACCCAACGCGTACGCATAGCAGTTTTCAAAGCAGCCCAAGTAGTTGGAATAGGATATAATCTACAATGTTCAGACCACCATACACATGCAAAACTAGTGAAAGCACAAACAGCAGCAGCAACTCGTCTCTCCTCAGGATATTGTAAACATGTAAATCGTTGTTCAGTTTCTAACTCCCAAGTAAGATATATATCTGGAACATATCTACCCTCAAATGGTGGAATATTCAATTTCAGTTTAGGAATATGGACATCATCGCGTACCTGAGGTGGTGGTGCAGGCCTACCATGACGAATATATACCTGAGGTCGACCTGCTGGTGGTGGTGCTGGTGG
>NW_025267716.1:0-1472 GCF_018294505.1 Triticum aestivum | reverse complement strand
TGACAAGGTCACCTTTGCTGCATATCATCTTGAAGGCCCCGCCAGTCTATGGTGGGAGAATTATGGAGCTATGCGCCCAGCGGGCCATGTCACAACTTGGGCTGAATTCAGCGAGGCTTTCCGTGAACATCACATTCCGGAGGGTCTCATGGACCGTAAACGTGAAGAATTTTGCAGTTTCACCCAAGGCCGACTTTCTGTGGATGCCTATAGCAGGGAGTTTGGTAATCTCGCCCGATATGCAACTGAGGAAGTTTCTACTGACGCCAAGAAGCAAGCAAGGTTCCGTAAGGGCCTTAGTCCTGAGCTTCGCCGCGACCTCCGTCTGCATGAGTGCACATCTTTTTCGAAACTTGTCAACAAAGCCATCAGTGCTGAAACTGGTCAGACTGACTATGACGCAACACGCAAGCATGGACGTGACACGGGTTCCTCATCCGGTGCTGGTCCTCAGAAGTGCCGCGTGTGGGTGCCCAACACCGCCCTGCCACCCAGGTTCACACCGAGGCCATCTTTCCAGGCGCCTCGCCTTGTACAACAGTCTGCTCCAGCCAAGCCCTATGGGGGTCCAACCAATAATGTTCCTTCACGTACCAGTTCCGTGACTTGTTTCAAGTGTGGGGAATCTGGTCACTATATGCGTGAGTGTCCCCAGACCAACCCCAATCAATCTGCTAAAGCTGTTGGCCGTGGCAAGCCGACAGGGAAAGTGTTTCATGCCAAGCCGGTCACCGCTTCACGTGGCCATGTCAACTGTGTCTCTGCCGAAGAAGCTCAAGAGGATCCCAACGTCGTTCTCGGTACGCTTCTTGTTAATTGCCACCCGGCATCTGTTCTTTTCGATACAGGAGCCTCTCATTCCTTTATATCTGAAAATTATGCTCGTTTGCATAACGTTGCATTCTGTGACATGCCATCCACTATGGAAATCTCCACCCCTGGATCTAGATGGCAGACCTCTAGGGTAAGTTATGGAAATGAGATCCAAGTCGACAGACTTGTTTTCCTTGCGTCTTTGATAGCCCTTAAATCTTCAGATATTAATATCATTCTGGGTATGGACTGGATGTCAGCCCATCATGCCCAAATTGATTGCTTCTCTAGGACTGTTCAACTCACCCATCCTTCGGGGAAGATAGTCAATGTCTTGACCCGAATAGCCAAGCGACATTTATATTCTCTTAACGCCAGCCCTTTGCCAGACCTTGAGGACGTTCCGGTAGTCCGTGACTTTCCGGATGTCTTTCCAGAGGAATTGCCAGGTGTTCCACCTGACCGGGATGTTGAGTTCGTAATAGACCTCATTCCAGGAACCGTTCCGATTGCTAGAAGACCCTACAAGATGGCACCCCTAGAACTAGCCGAGCTTAAGAAACAACTCGATGAGTCCTTGAAAAAGGGTTTCATCCGACCTAGTTCATCTCCGTGGGCTTGCCCCGTCCTATTCGTCAAGAAGAAGGATGGCACGGACC
>NW_025267715.1:0-1472 GCF_018294505.1 Triticum aestivum | reverse complement strand
TTAGCATCGGGCAAGTTGCCCTGGTAAGGCTCTTGCCAGGGCCGCGGAGGCTGCCCTGGCAAGGGCCTTGCCGGGGGAGTCCACCTCGCCCTCTCGCTCTTTGGTATCTGTGGTCTTGGCGTTGCCTTGGCCATCTTGTGCTTCGGCTTCTCTCCGGCTCCCCTCCTCTACCCTGCTTAGTGTGGTCGTGGCACGCGACTCCGACTGCTCATGCACAAGTAAAGGGGTACAAAGGTGTGCCCCTACTTTTGTACACCGACAGGAGCCCCCGGGCCTGGGCCACACATAAGCGCGACACGTTGTTGGGCCAGGCCCAGAACGGTGCTCGGGCAGGCGGGGCGGATGTTTAGCGTGGTAACTCCTCGTCCGCTGCGCTTCCCCATGACCCGCGTCGAACGCGCGTCGTGGAGGATCGTGCGTGACGTGGGGGGCATGCGTGGGGCGGTTCCCGCACGCATGCGTCACATCATAGTAAAGAGGCGGCTCGCGCCTTCCCCATAAAAAGAGGGAGGCGTGGAGGCACGGCTCATTTACTAAGTGGACTCGGGTCGCGGTCTTCGAGGCTCCCACGCCCCATGATCACAGGGGCGGGGAACGGTCGCCTCACCCGTCCCCTTAGCTCTGCTTGCTCACCACGTGGTCTTCATGCAGGTGGCAGGCGGTGGAGGCGGAAAACCGGGTCGTCGCTGATTGGGGCAGCGGGTCGGTCCGGATTCTCCGGGTCTCTGATGGCTGGGTTGGCTGAGTGGGGCGGCCGACCCTCGACCCCGCTCCTTTATAAGGAGGGGGAGGGGGCGCCATCCCACATTCCTTCAATATCCATCCTCCTCCACCTCTGCTCCTTTCCTCTATCTGCAATGGCAAGAGGAGGTGCTAGGCCTTCGACGGTGGCGGCGAGGGTTGCTGCTCGTCAGCGCGTCCCTCCTTCCCATGATCATGTGGCGGAAGAGCCGGCCACGAGAGGAAGGGGGAGGGGGCGTGGCCGAGGTCGCCGCGGCAGTCGGGGGAGAGGGAGACGAGGCGGCGCGGCGGCCGTGCCTCCGCCAGTGGTGCCTCCCGCGACGGAGGGTCACGTCGGGGACCACGTCAGGGACCAGCCCCGTGAGTTCTTCATCAGGCTGCACCAGCCACCGCGTCGTCGTCTCCGTCTCCCACCCCCTTCGCCCAGGAGATGGAGCTCGATCCACCCCACACCCTCAGATTGCACATGAGGGGCTGCGGGGCCGGCGGCATGCGGGTCAACGTCGACTTCCCCGCTCCTCATGTTATGTATCTCTGCCGCGGATGGAAGACATTTGCTCGCATCCATAGCTTGACGGTGGGGCTCGTCCTCTACTTCAAGTTAATGGAGGGCGGCCTGCTCTCCGTCAAGGTCCTCGGGGATCTTGGAACTCGCCTAAAGTGCTGCGTGGAGAGCTCCTCCGACGATGAAGATTCCTCCTCGAGCGGGAGTGACGAGGAGGACAGCGACA
>NW_025267714.1:0-1472 GCF_018294505.1 Triticum aestivum | reverse complement strand
CGCATTCTTGCCAAACGAGGAGAAGTTGCCTACCAGTTGGAACTACCTCCGCACCTCTCCAGAGTTCACGATGTCTTCCACGTTTCTCAACTCAGGCGTTGCTTCTCGGATCCTATCCGTGAAGTGGACCACGAAACGCTTGATCTCCAAGATAATCTTACATATCGAGAGTACCCCGTTCGTATCCTCGATCAGGCCGAACGTACCACCCGACGTCATAACATCAAGTTTCTCAAAGTTCAATGGTCGCACCATTCCGAGGATGAAGCAACTTGGGAAAGGGAGGATCGTCTTCGACTCGAGTATCCCGCCTTCTTCTCGGAGGAACCCAAATCTCGGGACGAGATTCTTTTGAGTGGGGGTGAGTTGTCACATCCTAGCTAGTTATGCATTAGAGTGTTGCATCATGTTTACTTTTCATCAGAAACTTGAAATGGGGATGACAGAACCCCCAGTCCCCTCTGAAACCAACTAGGGTTACTAAAATAATTTTTCAATGAACCTGAAATGCCCTTCTAAAATGCCCATCATTTTTGTCTTGGTTCAGAACCTCTGCCAAAAGTGGTGCACATTTTCCTAGGCCATCCTAGGTTTTTTTTGAATTAAGTCATAAATATTTGAATTTGGGCATTTAAAATTATATAAAATATTTAAATGCTCAAATATCTCCAAACTAAAATGTTTCATGTTGGAAATAATCCAACTATGGACCAGGAGTAGTTTGGTGATTTTTGGAGTTGCCTAGGTATTTTATTTAATTCAACAAAGTTGCAGATATATTAAATAAAACAGAAAACAGAAAGAAAAGGGGAAAAACTTACCAGGGCTCCTCCCTGTGTGGCCCAGCCAGCTGGCCGGCCCAGCCAGCAACCGACCCAGCCCAGTACTGTAGCTCCCCGTCGTCTTCCTCCCCTCGCCCCGAAGCTGCCGCGTGCTCGCGCGCGCGCGGCCGCGCGGCCACCTCCTGCTTGCCGACGGGCTCCTGGCCGCGTGGACGACGCCCGCAGCCCGTCCCGATCCCCCCTGCTCTCTCTCACTCTCCCCGGCTCTCTCCTTCCTCTCCCTCGCTCTCTCTCTCACACGGCCGAACGCCACCGTCGCCACCGTCCACCGTAGCAGTCGTCTCCGGCCACCCCTCGCTCCCCCCGACTAGCTCAGAAGCTCCGCCACAACTCCCTCTTCCTCCCCACCGCTCCACGAGTCCCCGGAAGCCCTGCATCGCCGCCACGTCGCCGTTCCCCTCTTCGGGCTCCGACCACCGTCGCCGTCGAATTCGCCGTCTCCAGCGCGTCCCCGAGCCCGCTTCGACGCCCACTGCAACCGCGGTGAGCTACGCCACCGTTTCCCCCTCTTCTCCCCCTCGTTCCCTCACCGTAGCCTCCTCCCCACCACGGCCGAACCTCCGCCGTCGCCGAGCTCGCCGTCGACGCACTCCGGTGACCATTTGGTCACCCCGGCGAGTCCAACAAGTT
>NW_025267713.1:0-1472 GCF_018294505.1 Triticum aestivum | reverse complement strand
TTTTACCACCACATCCTAGTAGTTATAGGAACATTATTTTTGGGTTTTGTTTCTTGTTCTACTAATCATGACAGGATCCAGAGTCAATTCATGGGCTTTGTCGATCGCGGGAGACGTGCCACCACCTTTGCAAATACCACAACCGTCACGAGAGGTGCACAAACATCCAAATGCACATGATCAGGTTAATGTATCTATACCACCATTTAATGGCCGTTTTAAACCTGCTTTATTTATTGAATGGGAGTTCGACATAAAAAATATATTTGCTTCCCATAATTTTGATGAACATAAAAAGGTTAAGGTTGCGGTTGGTTCTTTCACTGGTTATGCTTTGGTTTGGTGGAGTGAATATTGTCGGTTACACGCTGATTATATACCTACTACTTGGGATGATTTGAAACTTGCCATGCGACATACTTTCGTCCCTGCTTATTATACTCGTGACATGATTAAGAAGTTGCAACACTTAAAAAAAGGTAGTGAAACTGTAACAAAATATTATGATGATTTACAAACTACCTTGTTGCATTCCTCTTTAGAAGAAAGTGAAGATGATTTTATGGATAGATTTTGGGGAGGATTAAACCGTGATATTCAAGAGATACTAATTCATGAAGAGTGTTATCCTATGGACCATTTGTTTCATCTTGCTTGCAAAGCTGAACAGGAAATAAAACGACGTGTTGGCCACGAGGAGAACAAGCGCACGGTGCACATTCCAAGAGTTGATATGATTGTTCCTTCAACTACTAGGCATACTATGACAACCACATCCGTTGTTGTCAGGACTACATCACCTCCACCATGTAACACATCGCCCCCGAGAGTGGCTACATCATCTGAGTTGATCATAAGAGGTAATGACAAAGGTACTGATCTTCCATCTCTACATGAGAATGATGAATGCCTTGTCAATTTGAATGCACCATCTGATGAGCTACCCACTACTTTGATCACACCACCTATTTTAGAGGACTACGTTGATAATTTGACTTTGCCATGTGATCAAACAACTGAAATACCAACAATTTTGAGTGCACCCATTGAATTAACTATTGATGCAAAAGAATCAATGTTTAATCATTTTGATATGACCTCTAATCTTGGTGATAATTCTGTGTTAAATGACTTATTGCATGTTTGCTTATTTAAGCATGTTGTAGCATGTAAATTTGATGCAAGTAAGGTTTATTCACCAATGTTGGGATGGTTTAATGATGAACATTGTCAATCTTTTGAAATGAATAAGAGCTTCACTTATATGTGCAAACTGAGTTGCAATATTTTCATGCCTTCTACTTCTTGTGCTAATTTTTTGGCTTTAGATTTTATGAACTATGCAAGTTACTCATCTATTCATGTGTCATATATGCAAAAATCAAGGGAAGTAAAAATGGATGACATATACATATACAACATGTACACCTTGTCTCTTTTGTTAGCCACATTTCAGATTAAGCAACGCCGAG
>NW_025267712.1:0-1472 GCF_018294505.1 Triticum aestivum | reverse complement strand
CTCTAGTGTCAAATTATTTGAACTAGAGCTAGTTCAACTCTAGTGCAAAATTATTTGTACTAGGCTATAGACCTAGTTCAACTCTAGTGTAAAATTATTTGAACTAGCTTATAGAGCTAGTTCAACTCTAGAGTAACAATATTTGTACTAGGCTATAGAGCTAGTGCAACTCTAGTGTAAAATTATTTCAACTTGCTTATAGAGCTCGTTCAACTCTAGTGTAAAATTATTTAAACTAGCTTATAGCGCTAGTTCAACTCTACGGTAAAATTATTTGTACTAGGCTATAGAGCTAGTCCAACTCTAGTGTAAAATTATTTGAACTAGCTTATAGAGCTAGTTAAACTCTAGTGTCAAATTATTTGAACTAGCTTATAGTGCTAGTTCAACTCTAGTGTAAAACTATTTGTAAGAGGCTATAGAGCTAGTTCAACTCTAGTGTAAAATTATTTGAACTAGCTTACAGTGCTAGTTCAACTCTAGTGTAAAATTATTTGTAGTAGGCTATATTGCTAGTTCAACTCTAGTGCAAAATTATTTTAACTAGCTTATAGAGCTAGTTCAACTCTAGTGTAAAATCATTTGTAACAGGTTATAGAACTAATTCAACTCTAGTGTAAAATCATTTGTATTAGGCTATAGAGCTAGGTCAACTCTATTGTAAAATTATTCTAACTAGCTTATAGAGCTAGCTCAACTCTAGTGTAAAATAATTTCAACTAGCTTATAGAGCTAGTTCAATTGTAGTGTAAAATTATTTGTACTAGGCTATAGAGCTAGTTCAACTCTAGTGTAAAATTATTTGAACTACCTTATAGAGCTAGTTCAACTCTAGTGTAAAATTATTTGTACTAGGCTATACAGCTAGTGCAACTCTAGTGTAAAATTATTTCAACTTGCTTATAGAGCTAGTTCAACTCTAGTGTAAAATTATTTAAACTAGCTTATAGCGCTAGTTCAACTCTACGGTAAAATTATTTGTACTAGGCTATAGAGCTAGTCCAACTCTAGTGTAAAATTATTTGAACTAGCTTATAGAGCTAGTTAAACTCTAGTGTCAAATTATTTGAACTAGCTTATAATGCTAGTTCAACTCTAGTGTAAAATTATTTGTAAGAGGCTATAGAGCTAGTTCAACTCTAGTGTAAAATTATTTGAACTAGCTTATAGAGCTAGTTCAACTCTAGTGTAAAATTCTTTGAACTAGGATATAGAGCTAGTGCAACTCTAGTGTAAAATTATTTCAACTAGCTTATAGAGCTAGTTCAACTCTAGTGTAAAATTATGTGAACTAGCTTATAGAGCTAGTTTAACTCTAGTGTAAAATTATTTGTACTAGGCTATAGAGCTAGCTCAACTCTAGTGTAAAATTATTTGAACGAGCTTATAGAGCTAGTTAAACTCTAGTGTCAAATTATTTGAACTAGAGCTAGTTCAACTCTAGTGTAAAATTATTTGTACTAGGCTATAGA
>NW_025267711.1:0-1472 GCF_018294505.1 Triticum aestivum | reverse complement strand
CACACTGAAAATTACCAAGGTCTCGTTGTCTCTCACTCAAAGCTTGAAGCAAGTTCCTCAACTATTTCAAAAGGCCCAAACATTCTTCAGATTTGCTGACCTTTCTAGTGGCTGTCAACTTTTGGCTTTCAAACTCAAAATAGGTGTACAAAGATGCATCCATCTCTATCTCTCATACTTAAAATACGTGTGCAGGTTCAGCACCTTTGAAGCCAACCTCTTCCCCCGCTACGTGGCTGCTGAAAATGGCTGGATCACGGCTGCTCCGGCGCACCAGCCGCCCTGTGGAGATGATGTCCATTGTGCTCAATGATCAAGGCATAGTTGACAGCCTTACTGAAAATAATCAGAGAAGCATGTGGGCTAGCAGAAGGATTGGGGAAGACGAACAACTCTACCTAGTCCACATTCAGGGCATTGCTGGCATCGGTCTCCCGACCACGCTGGTCGTCAAGAAGTTCCAGAACTCGGACGGAATAGTGGACGGTAATCTGGAGAACCGCTGCAAGTCGGAGATGATCCTTTTAGCCAGCATCCGTCACGACAACATCGTCAATGTCCTACACTTCATCCAGAGGGAAAATGCAATCATGCTCGTTTACACGTACCAGGTGAACGGCAGCCTGGACCAGTGGCTGCATCGGCGGGAGGAGGGCGACCTGCCGCTGAGCTGGCCGCAGAGGAAGGCCATCGCCATTGGCGTGGCCCAAGGGCTCTGCCACTTACACCACGGATGCAATAGATCGATTGTCCACCACAACATCACCTCTATCAACATCCTGCTCGATCAGAATTTCAAGGCCGTGATAGCCAGTTTTGGTGCTGCCCAGATGAACATGGCCGGGCTCGACCAACCATTGCCTATCGTGGGGACTTTGTTTGGTAACTTTGGGTATGCAGCTCCAGGTACGGTGAGGGTTCGGTTCATGTACTGACTTTTTTTTTAATTCCATCTTACAACTAGTGTGGTTATTTACTAACTAGTCATATAAATGATTAATTGCAGAATATGGGAGGGCCGCAAGCCAGCTGACGGAGAAGGTAGACACTTACAGCTTTGGTGTGGTGCTGCTGGAGCTCGTCACAGGGCGGGTGGCCAATGGGGTGGATGGTCAGTTGGCCATATGGGCTCGTGACAACTGCAGTGAGCTGATGGCAAAGAAGCTGGAATGGTTCGAGATTGCTGTGGACAAGGGCATCCCAGATCAAGCACGGTACATGGAGGAGATGGCGAGCGTATTCAGACTGGGTGTGGATTGCACTGTCGATGATCCGCAGCAAAGGCCGTCCATGCAGCTGGCTCTCAAACGACTCCACCACGGCTGTGGGCGTGGCCGATTCGGTGGCCTTCTCACCTGCTATAACCTGTAAGGCCGCCGGCTAAGCCAAGTGCCGTAGTTACTTTAAAAAAAGGAAAAAGTAAAGGCCTTCCCTACTGTTCACGTGAAAATGAAACAAAATGGATACCCCTG
>NW_025267710.1:0-1472 GCF_018294505.1 Triticum aestivum | reverse complement strand
AAATTATCAACGTAGTCCTCTAAAATAGGTGGTGTGATCAAAGTAGTGGGTAGCTCATCAGATGGTGCATTCAAATTGACAAGGCATTCATCATTCTCATGTAGAGATGGAAGATCAGTACCTTTGTCATTACCTCTTATGATCAACTCAGATGATGTAGCCACTCTCGGGGGCGATGTGTCACATGGTGGAGGTGATGTAGTCCTGACAACAACGGATGTGGTTGTCATAGTATGCCTAGTAGTTGAAGGAACAATCATATCAACTCTTGGAATGTGCACCGTGCGCTTGTTCTCCTCGTGGCCAACACGTCGTTTTATTTCCTGTTCAGCTTTGCAAGCAAGATGAAACAAATGGTCCATAGGATAACACTCTTCATGAATTAGTATCTCTTGAATATCACGGTTTAATCCTACCCAAAATCTATCCATAAAATCATCTTCACTTTCTTCTAAAGAGGAATGCCACAAGGTAGTTTGTAAATCATCATAATATTTTGTTACAGTTTCACTACCTTGTTTTGAGTGTTGCAACTTCTTAATCATGTCACGAGTATAATAAGCAGGGACGAAAGTATGTCGCATGGCAAGTTTCAAATCATCCCAAGTAGTAGGTATATAATCAGGGTGTAACCGACAATATTCACTCCACCAAACCAAAGCATAACCAGTGAAAGAACCAACCGCAACCTTAACCTTTTTATGTTCATTGAAATTATGGGAAGCAAATATATTTTTTATGTCGAACTCCCATTCAATATATAAAGCAGGTTTAAAACGGCCATTAAATGGTGGTATAGACACATTAACCTGATCATGTGCATTTGGATGTTTGTGCACCTCTCGTGACGGTTGTGGTATTTGCAAAGGTGGTGGCACGTCTCCCGCGATCGACAAAGCCCATGAATTGACTCTGGATCCTGTCATGATTAGTAGAACAAGAAACAAAACCCAAAAATAATGTTCCTATAACTACTAGGATGTGGTGGTAAAACGCTCACAGTAAAGCAAGTATCAATGTCTTACAAGTTCTTACGATGCAGCAGGCGGTGATCGGCAACCAGCGGTGTCAAGTAACTCCGAATATTGAGTAAAGCGATTGCCAGGGGAGCGTACGTATACACGGTGTAGAAATATGTGGAGCTGGGTTGGCTATATATGGTAGCAAAAGATTAGCAATAATCAATTCAAAGATGCAATGTTGAATAAACGCTCAACAACGGTACTGTGCTGGTCCTAGGCTAGACCGGACTAGAGACGCGAGCCTAGAACACTAATGAGGTCACGGCGTAGCACAACTAGCATCAATGAAGGATACTAAGTAGCTCTTGACAGCAAG
Organism: Triticum aestivum; assembly: GCF_018294505.1. Taxonomy (NCBI): domain Eukaryota; kingdom Viridiplantae; phylum Streptophyta; class Magnoliopsida; order Poales; family Poaceae; genus Triticum; species Triticum aestivum. The sequence continues at coordinate 134 of NW_025267710.1, read as the reverse complement.
ATATAAGTGAAGATCACAACAGCAGTGAAGATAATGAGGTGAAACAACAGCCAAGCAGGATATATCAACAACTTTGTCTCCAACTTTCCTCTGAAAAAGTTTGTGCCGATTTTTTTGTTTTTTTTTTCTTCTCT
>NW_025267709.1:0-1472 GCF_018294505.1 Triticum aestivum | reverse complement strand
CAATCTCCTCTTGAAGCTTGTCCTTGCCTTTGTTCTTGTGGTCTTGTGGTGGAAGATCATCTTGTGCTTGTGTTCCTTTGAAGGAAGTAGGATCATACTTCTCTTGTTGAGGAACAAACTTCGTCTTGGGGTATTGATCTTCTTCCCACTCAACTCCATTGGCATTGAACTTTCGTTCAAAACCAACACCTTGATTCTTCCGGTGCCTTCCTTGCTTGCGTACAATTTCCTCGAATTGCTTACTCCCGGCAAGGCTCTTGTATACACCTTTCTCTATAATTCCCTTCAATAAGCTATTTTCTTGCTCAAGTGTAACTTGGCTAAGAGAATCATTAGTGGAATCAAGAGAACTACTAGAAGCAACAATATTGGATTTGGTATTATTATTGTTACTACTAGAGGAAGGATCTTTCTTGTACTTGTTACTAGACTTGACTTGAGGCATGTAAGTAGATAAGAGTAAACGCTTGGCAATGTAAGAAGAACTTTTCTTACGGAGATCATCATTGATTGCCTTTAAGAACTCATGCTCTTGCTCAAGATTGAGCTTTTCAAAGCGTAACTTCTCATGAGCCCTTAAAAGTTCTCGATGATCTTCGAAGATAGTTTCATGAGCTAACTTAAGAGTGTTCAGTTCTTTAGTTAGAAGCTCAATCTTCTCCTTATCACTGTCATTCGTTTTATCTTGATTAGCATGATTAATTAACGTTTCATCATAGTATTCATCACTAGAGTTGTCAACAAGTAAATCATCATCACCTAACAAGTCATCTTCATCACTATTAAAATCAACATACTCGGGATGTGTTACCTTAGGACCTTTGGCCATGAAGCATCTTCCAATTCCTTCATTTGGTGAGTCAAATATGTCGTAGGAGTTGGTTGACACAAGTGCTAGACCGGTAACACCTTCATCTTGAGTATATTCGGAGTCGGAGTGATAGCTTCTCTCGGAGTGATTGTCGGAGTTGGAGCCGGATACCCATTCACCAACATGAGCTTGATGTCTTCGTTTTGTGTAGCTCCTTGATGACTTGTCCTTCCTTTCCAAATCCTTGCTTCTCCGTGAGGGTCTTCGTTCATAATGATCATCTCTACTCCTCCTCTCTCTTGGTGGTGATTCTTCTCTTTTACTTCTTCTTTTTGGAGAATCTTCTCTTCTTTTGTAGGGTGCCGTACACTCATTGGAGTAGTGTCCGGGTCTCCCACAATTGTAGCAATTGCGCTCTCGACTAGAAGATCTTTTGTCATTGTAGGACCTTGACTTAGAGCTTCTTTCTTTGCTTCTACTCTTGTAGAATTTGTTGAAGTTCTTCACCATTAAGCTCAATTCTTCATGGAAGGTTTGTTTCTCACTTGATGATGTGGGGGCTTCACATGAGGCTTTGTAAGCACCACTTGACTTGTTGTGAAGTTCCTCCTTATCCTTGAGTGACATCTCATGAGCAACAATTCTTCCAATGACTTCCGTT
>NW_025267707.1:0-1472 GCF_018294505.1 Triticum aestivum | reverse complement strand
AGGAGGTTGAGCCAAGGGTGACAGCTTGCTTTTTTGATCCTCTGTGGTGACCCTTAACGTACTTGGCTCGCACATTGACCTCCCACTTATTCCTAAGTGCGTCCACTTTCCTGCAGCCATGACTTTGGGACTTCTTTGCTTTCTCGTCCAGATGTCTTTGCATCTTCTCGGACCATGGCTTGTTCAATTCAACTTGTGCTTTGGCGACGGTGACCCTGTCTGCAAAGTATGACAGGGTCCGGTTCCAAGTTTCTTCAATTAGGGCTGTGATAGGCAGTGCTCGCACCCCTTTAAGAACACCATTGTACACCTCTGACATGTTGCTGGTCATTATTCCATACCGAGCCCCGGTGTCGTGAGCCTGTGCCCACTTCTCCAAATGAGGGCAATTCTCGGTGATCCACTGGCTCAAATTTATGGCCGTCCTACGACCCCTCCGGTCTTCTCTCTGCGGCAAGGCCGCACGGTCGATCTCACCATTGATACCTGCCCATATCGCATTCATTTTGGCTTCAGTTTTTTGCATGCACATCCTCTTGAATAACTTGAACCAATCCTTGTTTTTGAATTTGGAGTAAAAGTTTGCTGCCAAATGCCTTATGCACCACCTTCCCTCTAGATCGGGCCAGCCCCACTCTTCTTCCGACGCCTTAATTATTTCAAGAGCGCTTAATAATCCAGTGTTGCGATCAGAAATGATGCAAACACCTTTACGCTCTTTCACGACACCAATCTTCACGCAGCTCAGGAACCACAACCAGCTATCTTTGTTCTCGCTCTCGACCAATGCATATGCAATAGGAAGAAGCTGATTATTTGCATCCGCTGCAATCGCCACCAATAGTGTGCCCTTGTACTTTCCAGTGAGAAAGGTACCATCAATAGATAATACCGGGCGACAGTGCCTGAAGGCTTGTATAGTCTGGGCGAATGCCCAGAATAAGCGGTCCAGGATTAGCTCACCCGGGTTCATTGGGTTTGGACGTTCTCTCCGCTAAACTTGAGTCCCCCTATTAGCACTTGCTATTTGATGAAGCATTCTAGGGGCATAAGAATATGCCTCCTCATAGGTACCATACAAGTTCTTGAATATATTTTCCTTCGCATGCCTAGCCTTGCTGTAGCTAACAGGGAATCCAATTAGATCCTCTGCATCTTTTTGCAGAGCCCTAACACTAATGTTGAGACTTCCCTGCACAATTGTTTCCATCGTCTGTGCCACAAATTTTGCTGTCACATTGCAGTGATCTGAAAGAGTCCCAGTTTGCTCACAGGTATGCTCCACTATTTTTGTGATATGCCATGACTGACATACCCCAGGCTTCAGTCTAGCGAGAACTCTTCCGCGGCAACCTTTCGCGGTGTGGATGCATATGACCTTCAACTCTTTTTTATCAGACTGCTTCACTCTATGCTGGCGGTGGATGCCGATTGCATAGCTACCCATTGCCTGGTAAGCAGACTTCTTATCT
>NW_025267706.1:0-1472 GCF_018294505.1 Triticum aestivum | reverse complement strand
GGCGGAACTTCTGATCTAGGGTCTCTCCGAGGGTTTTCAGAATATATGGGAATTTATAGGGCGAAGAAGGGGTACGGGAGGCCACCGAGGTGGGCACCCCAGGCACGCCCTGGTGGGTTGTGCCCCCCTCGGGGCACCCCCAGGTGCTGCTCTGGTGGGTTGTGCCCCCCTCGAAGACTATACAGTATTTGGTTGGTGCTGGAATGGTAAGCACTTTTATCTGATTGTGTCATCCTTCTTTGTCACAACTTCCATTTTTCTTGATTGATTGTTGTATTCCTCACAAAAATAGGGAAGGGAACACAAATTTGTCATTGTCAAAATGATATTACTTGGTTCATCCCATGCCATTTTTTGTGCAAAATTTTCACAAATTTATTTAAGAATGGCAACCTTCAGCAGCATACACATATATTCGCTAGTTAAGACCTTTTTTTTGCGGGGAATTCTAGTTAAGACTTTAGAGTACGCCAGTTTGTTGTAACTACCCTGTATTGTTCTTACTTGTGTTGGCGCCTCCTCTCACAGCGCCGCTTGTTCTTCCTCCTCTCTCAACTCTCTTGTGTTTTTTCTCAAGAACACACACAGACACACACTGGTGGAAAAAAGGCCTTTGGTCGCGGTTCGCAACTGCCATTAGTCGCGGTTGCGCAACCGCGACCAAATAAGCACGACTAAAGCCCCCCACCTTTAGTCGCGGCTGCTTAAGAACCGCGACTAACGGCCCGTCCACGTGGGCGCCAGGCGGCCGTCGGGGCGGAGGATCTTTAGTCGCGGTTCTTCTGGCCAACCGCGACTAAAGGCCGCCACAGGTTTAGGGTTTTAGCCCCCCCCCCTAAACCTGTTTTCTGTTTAATTTGTATTGTTTTATTTCTTTTGTGCTTTATTTTAATTTTGAAGGAGTTTCATATATTCTACGGTACTACATACATGCATATGAATGTACAATTTCAAATAAATTTGAAATTAGAACCAAAAAGAATTCAAGAGGAATATACAATATATATTCAATATCATCGGATGACCATATACAATTTTGAACAAGTTTCCATACATGATTTAATGCATATAAAGTTCTACGTCCTCGTAATAGTGTTCTCCTTTAGGATGGAGGACTTCCCTGCTGAACCATCCAGCTAGTTCCTCTTGAAGTGGTCGGAAGCGAGCTTCTGGACTAAGCATCATCCGGAGGTTATTCCTCTGAGCATTGGTATCACTCGGAACCCGCTCAGAGGTGTATCTCCGGATCATCTCACAGACATAGTATCCACATAGATTGGTCTCCGGTGGCTGAATATCCCCAGCATTCTTAGGCTTTGACCTTTTGAATTCTAGCTCTTTTTTGAATTCACCGACCTTTGTATCTACGAACCGTCTCCAAACCCTACGAGGCAAAGAAAATTAAATGAACAAGAGAGTTATTAGTTACTTGATATTAGGAAATGAACGAAATAGGCCGATCGATATAGAGC
>NW_025267705.1:0-1472 GCF_018294505.1 Triticum aestivum | reverse complement strand
CATGTGAAGATTTCGGTATGAGATACATGGAGCTTTTTCAGAGTTGTTTTTTTCTTTCTGTAATACATGTGAAGACTTGGGTATGAAAAATGGAGCTTTTTTCATAGTGAAAAGTGATCTTTTTGGTGTCGTTTTGTTGTTGCTCTAATCGGCATGTATCTCATACTGGAAGACTTTGGTAATTGATGGTCGGGACATGAGAGAAAGCAGACTGAGTTACCTTGACGGTCTCCATGGCGTCCGCAGCGGCAGCGGGGTCTCGGAACAGCAACATTACCAAGTTAGTATCAACCTGAAGAATAATCTCCAGAGTTGTCAGTTTTTCTGAAGAAGGAAGTAAAAGTATGAGATTTTTGCAGTTCTGTCTAGCTCCGTCCGAATACAAGTTGCAGCAGCAAGCAAACACGGATAGATGGGCGTTGACAAGCTCACCGTGATTATTTTGCAGCTAGTGCCGAACAACGCCGTGCCTCGTTGCTCGAAGGGAGACACACACGATGAGCCCCTTGTCCTCTGCATTAACCGGGGATGATGCAGTACCGAATCAATCATGCTGCTGCACAAGGACATGATAAATAACAAATCTTGAGTCAAATGGAAAATCTTGAGCTCCAATCATAATGAGAGAAAAGAGGAAATCATGCCAATGATTCTGAAACAATAGCATAAGGCAAAAGAATAGGAGTATTTTAGCATAAGGCAATGATCCTGAAAACAGCGGGCAATCGAGCTGTCTAAGCCCAAACAATAGCAAATGTTGAGAACACATTTGCAACACAGAGACACCCATTGGTGATTTCGTGCGGACATGTCGAGAGCACAACACACACATGGGGTAGAGATGAACATGAGAAGAGAACATTACTAAAGTAAAAAGCATGATGTGTGGCAGCCTATATGATTGGAGCAGTAGCAACAAGGGAGCTGAATTACACGTCCTAACTAAACCCAGGACCAATGGCTCGGTTATGAGACAATTGACATGCAAGCCTAGCACATAGGCAAGCAGATTACTCTGAATTTCCTCTCCAACACATGTCTGAATCTGGCTATTGCTATGTGTGGGCGTGTGTTGCGAAACTGAAACTATGAATTTCCTCTCGAATACAAGTCTGAATCTGGCCTACTATCATTCGTGTACCTCACCTCCCCCCAAATCGATCTCTTTATAGTTGCCAAACTAAAAGTTAAGTGTTGGAATCAATCAAGCCAAGAAAAAATTGGCATAGATAGGCTCACTTGTGTGACGAGCAGAAGAATCATCGCTACAAGACCTCATTGTGTCTTGTTGAATCCCATACTCCCTCCGTCCCAAAATAAGTGACTCAACTTTGTTCTAACTTTAGTACAAAGTTGAGTCACTTTTTTCGGGATGGAGGGAGTACTACACACGCGCACACACACAGGGTTGCACTGGTGAAAAGAGGTAACACCTCCGGGTAACTGATGGTCGGGAAATGAGAGAGAGAGAG
>NW_025267704.1:0-1472 GCF_018294505.1 Triticum aestivum | reverse complement strand
TTAGCATCGGGCAAGTTGCCCTGGTAAGGCTCTTGCCAGGGCCGCGGAGGCTGCCCTGGCAAGGGCCTTGCCGGGGGAGTCCACCTCGCCCTCTCGCTCTTTGGTATCTGTGGTCTTGGCGTTGCCTTGGCCATCTTGTGCTTCGGCTTCTCTCCGGCTCCCCTCCTCTACCCTGCTTAGTGTGGTCGTGGCACGCGACTCCGACTGCTCATGCACAAGTAAAGGGGTACAAAGGTGTGCCCCTACTTTTGTACACCGACAGGAGCCCCCGGGCCTGGGCCACACATAAGCGCGACACGTTGTTGGGCCAGGCCCAGAACGGTGCTCGGGCAGGCGGGGCGGATGTTTAGCGTGGTAACTCCTCGTCCGCTGCGCTTCCCCATGACCCGCGTCGAACGCGCGTCGTGGAGGATCGTGCGTGACGTGGGGGGCATGCGTGGGGCGGTTCCCGCACGCATGCGTCACATCATAGTAAAGAGGCGGCTCGCGCCTTCCCCATAAAAAGAGGGAGGCGTGGAGGCACGGCTCATTTACTAAGTGGACTCGGGTCGCGGTCTTCGAGGCTCCCACGCCCCATGATCACAGGGGCGGGGAACGGTCGCCTCACCCGTCCCCTTAGCTCTGCTTGCTCACCACGTGGTCTTCATGCAGGTGGCAGGCGGTGGAGGCGGAAAACCGGGTCGTCGCTGATTGGGGCAGCGGGTCGGTCCGGATTCTCCGGGTCTCTGATGGCTGGGTTGGCTGAGTGGGGCGGCCGACCCTCGACCCCGCTCCTTTATAAGGAGGGGGAGGGGGCGCCATCCCACATTCCTTCAATATCCATCCTCCTCCACCTCTGCTCCTTTCCTCTATCTGCAATGGCGAGAGGAGGTGCTAGGCCTTCGACGGTGGCGGCGAGGGTTGCTGCTCGTCAGCGCGTCCCTCCTTCCCATGATCATGTGGCGGAAGAGCCGGCCACGAGAGGAAGGGGGAGGGGGCGTGGCCGAGGTCGCCGCGGCAGTCGGGGGAGAGGGGGACGAGGCGGCGCGGCGGCCGTGCCTCCGCCAGTGGTGCCTCCCGCGACGGAGGGTCACGTCGGGGACCACGTCAGGGACCAGCCCCGTGAGTTCTTCATCAGGCTGCACCAGCCACCGCGTCGTCGTCTCCGTCTCCCACCCCCTTCGCCCAGGAGATGGAGCTCGATCCACCCCACACCCTCAGATTGCACATGAGGGGCTGCGGGGCCGGCGGCATGCGGGTCAACGTCGACTTCCCCGCTCCTCATGTTATGTATCTCTGCCGCGGATGGAAGACATTTGCTCGCATCCATAGCTTGACGGTGGGGCTCGTCCTCTACTTCAAGTTAATGGAGGGCGGCCTGCTCTCCGTCAAGGTCCTCGGGGATCTTGGAACTCGCCTAAAGTGCTGCGTGGAGAGCTCCTCCGACGATGAAGATTCCTCCTCGAGCGGGAGTGACGAGGAGGACAGCGACA
>NW_025267703.1:0-1472 GCF_018294505.1 Triticum aestivum | reverse complement strand
ACCCAGAGGGATTTCCACGATTGATGAACCCCGGGGTGCATTTATGTGTCTGTCGTCAACACTCACAGTTTTGGCCAATTCTGACATGTTTCGTGGACTATTACTCACGGTTTTGGGGTCCCGAAGTGATTTTCATAGTTGTTGAACTCCAAGGTGTGCTTACGTGTTGGTCATCAACACTCGCAGTTTTGGCCGATTCTGGCCCGTTTCATGGACTATTACTCACCGTTTTGGGGTCCCAGAGCGATTTCCATGGTTGTCGAATTCCAAGGTGCGCTTACATGTCGGTCATCAACAATCACAGTTTGGGCCGATTCTGGCCCGTTTCTTGGACTACTACTCTATTTTGGGGTCTTGGAGTCATTTTGATGATTGACGAACCCTTGGTGCGTTTACGTGTCGGTGATCAACACTCACATATTCGGCCGAATCTAGTCCGTTTTGTGCACTATCACTCAGCGTTTTGGGGACCTAGAGCAATTTCCACGATCGATGAACCCCGGGGTTCGTTTATGTGTCCGTCGTCAACACTGAGAGTTTTGGCCAATTCTGACATGTTTCGTGGACTATTACTCACGGTTTTGGGGTCCCGAAGCGATTTCCATAGTTGTTGAACTCCAAGGTGTGCTTACGTGTTGGTCATCAACACTCACAGTTTTGGTTGATTCTGGCCTGTTTCATGGACTATTACTCACCGTTTTGGCGTCCCGAAGCGATTTCCATGGTTGTCGAACTCCAAGGTGCGCTTACGTGTCGGTCATCAACAATCACAGTTTGGGCCGATTCTGGCCCGTTTCTTGGACTACTACTCTATTTTGGGGTCTCGGAGTCATTTCCATGATTGACGAACCCTTGGTGCGTTTACGTGTCGGTGATCAACACTCACATATTCGGCCGATTCTAGTCCGTTTTGTGCACTATCACTCAGCGTTTTGGGGACCTAGAGCAATTTCCACGATCGATGAACCCCGGGGTTCGTTTATGTGTCCGTCGTCAACACTGAGGGTTTTGGCCAATTCTGACATGTTTCGTGGACTATTACTCACGGTTTTGGGGTCCCGAAGCGATTTCCATAGTTGTTGAACTCCAAGGTGTGCTTACGTGTTGGTCATCAACACTCACAGTTTTGGTTGATTCTGGCCTGTTTCATGGACTATTACTCACCGTTTTGGGGTCCCGAAGCGATTTCCATGGTTGTCGAACTCCAAGGTGCGCTTACGTGTCGGTCATCAACAATCACAGTTTGGGCCGATTCTGGCCCGTTCTTGGACTACTACTCTATTTTGGGGTCTCAGAGTCATTTCCATGATTGACGAACCCCAGGGTGCGTTTACGTGTCGGTCATCAACACTCACATATTTGGCCGAATCGTGTCCGTTTCGTGCACTATTACTCAATGTTTTGGAGACCCAGAGGGATTTCCACGATTGATGAACCCCGGGGTGCATTTATGTGTCTGTCATCAACACTCA
>NW_025267702.1:0-1472 GCF_018294505.1 Triticum aestivum | reverse complement strand
CCGGCGCGGATCTGACCAGCACAAGCTCCGCCGCGAAGAACGCCGCGCCGCCACCGGCCCGCGCGCTCCACCGTGACGTGCCGCCACCGGCCAGCAGGCCGCGCCGCCCCGCACCGACACCACCAGCGCGCCGGCCGCCGAGCTCCGCCGCCGCGCCCGAAGAAGCAGCCCCCCGCGGCCCCTGTTCCAGGCGAGGGCAAACGAGATCCCGCCGCTGCCGGCACCGCGCGGGCTTTGCCCGGCGGCGGGAGGAGAGGAAGGAGGTGGGGGCTGGGTTCGGCGGCGGCTAGGGTTGGGCGCCCGGGTCGCCCGCGGGGGGGCGACACGGGGCTGGGTTTCTCCTTGTTGTGTGGTGCGGTGTCATGTTGTAATGCTTGACCGTTGCTTTATCTATCAAACGGGGCACAAGACTTTTTTGATATTGCACACCACAAAATTGTAGTTGCACGCGGTTCAACTAGGTAGAGCATCTTCAGTGAGGCACTCGATGCACGCTTCACTGTGCTCATCTGTTTGTGATGTGAAACACATCGCAGATGTTTATTCTTGAACAACAGTGTGCAATGTGGGACCACATCAGCAGCAAGCCGGTACGGACGATTCCAGATCCCTTACGATGATGATCTTCAACTGTGTGTATAGTAGTGCCATTGATTGTCATCCTTGCCGCTTTTATTAGCAAAAAACTTTGTCATCCTATAAAATACACCTAGCATGGAGTGTCGATCAATCGAGTAGCCAACGACCCTTCAAACTAAAGTAGCCATGGGTAGTACTGGTAGCCCCTCGGTAGCCGCTCTACCATCAAGCGGCCTCCTACCCCCGATACGCACGCCAAGATCAGCACCGGCCGAATGGACGACGGACGACGATTCCGCGGCGGCGGCAGCGGAGGAGGAGCCCGTGACCCCTACTGCAAGACTCTTGGAAGCTATGTACATCGTGGTCATGGTCGGCCTTGGCTCGCCCGTCAACCTACCCGTCTTCAGCGCCGGCATCGCCGCCCAACTTGCCCGTTACCCGCGCTTCCGCAGCATCCAAGTACACATACATACTCTTACATTCAAGTGCTACTTAGCGATTCTGTCAGTAGCATTTTTTTTGAGAATACTGTCAGTAGCTTAATTTAACACGTGAACATGCACGTCAGGTGACAGACGGGTGCAAGAGCCCGCGGTGGGCGCGCACGGAGGTGAACGTCGACGACCACATGATCGTCCCGACGCTGGACCCCGCCGCCGTGGAGGCTGACCCGGACCGGGCCGTGGAGGACTACGTGGCCTCGCTGCCCGCGCTCCCCATGGACCGCTCACGCCCGCTCTGGGAGTTCCACTTCCTCGACTTCCCGACCTCAGAGGCCGCCTCCACCGTGGTGCTCCGCGTCCACCACTCCCTCGGTGATGGGATGTCGCTGATCACGCTCCTCCTGGCGTCCGCGCGCAGCGCCGCCGACCCGACACGCTTGCCAGCCA
>NW_025267701.1:0-1472 GCF_018294505.1 Triticum aestivum | reverse complement strand
AGAACGTCTACTACCGTGTCATCGCCGTCCGTGAGGGGGGCCACGCTCCGGAGACGCGTCCCGCCTCTTCGGACATGCCACCACACCACCCCGCATGTATAAGGGCCAGGTGCGACGCTCCGGTGGCATTGCTACCCCCAGTGCCCCCGTCTCGCCTAACCCTGTAGCGTTTGACCACGGGATCTACCCCTTTGACTTTGCACGGACGGGCTTTGACCAATGGACCTCCCCACCCGGTTGTGTTAGGTCAGCCCATAGGAACACATTGGAGCAACATCCGGGGAAGACCCACAGCAAGATCCCCTCCGTGTAGACCCCACGCGTCCGTTTCCCCCCTCCAGGTGCCGGCGGCAGTGCCGTTCGTGAGGGGGGCACACCCCGGACATGCGTGCCAGGCGTTTGCAACCGCGACAACACTTCTAGACTTGTGAGAGGCCGCCGGCGCAAGATTTGGCGGCATGCTAGCCCCCGGAGGCCGCCGGCCACAGCCGTAGACGCGCGAAGGGCAATCCGCGTAGAGGGAATTTTTCGGATACTTCTCCATCATCAAAAATTATGAAAAAATACCATCGTTCCTATAGCACATGTGCCCACGGCGTGCAAAAAAATCAGGATTTTATCGCGCTCCGAGTATTTAGTAATATTGACGCCGCATCGTTACCGCAAAATGTCTACTACCGTGTCATCACCGTCCGTGAGGGGGGCCACGCCCCGGAGACGTGTCCCGCCTCTTCGGACATGCCACCACACCACCCCGCATGTATGAGGGCCCGGTGCGACGCTCCGGTGGCATTGCTACCCCCCCAGTGCCCTCGTCCCGCCTAACCCTATAGCGTTTGACCACGGGATCTACCCCTTTGACTTTGCACGGACGGGCTTTGACCAGTGGACCTCCCCACCCGGTTGTGTTAGGTCAGCCCATAGGAACACATTGGAGCAACATCCGGGGAAGACCCACAGCAAGATCCCATCCGTGTAGACCCCACGCGTCCGTTTCCCCCCTCCAGGTGCCGGCGGCAGCGCCGTTCGTGAGGGGGCACACCCCGGACAAGCGTGCCGGGCGTTTGCAACCGCGACAACACTTCCAGACTTGTGAGAGGCCGCCGGCGCAAGATTTGGCGGCATGCTAGCCCCCGGAGGCCGCCGGCCACAGCCGTAGACGCGCGAAGGGCAATCCGCGTAGAGGGAATTTTTCGGATACTTCTCCATCACCAAAAATTATGAAAAAATACCATCGTTCCTATAGCACATGTGCCCACATCGTGCAAAAAAAATCATGAATTTATCGCGCTCCGAGTATTTAGTAATATTGACGCCGCATCGTTACCGCAGAACGTCTACTACCGTGTCATCGCCGTTCGTGAGGGGGGCCACGCCCTGGAGACGCGTCCCGCCTCTTCGGACATGCCACCACACCACCCCGCATGTATGAGGGCCCGGTGCGACGCTCCGGTGGCATTGCTACCCCCCCC
>NW_025267700.1:0-1472 GCF_018294505.1 Triticum aestivum | reverse complement strand
GGGGGCTAACTAGATACCTTTGACTACCACTAAACTTCGAACTAGTACGTCACAATATTATGCAATCACATTATAACTCCCATGTATTTTCCCATTGAGCATTTGAAATATCGCATGCTGCCGACATAGCAAACTGATAAACTCAACATATCGGATGAACGATGTGGGTTCTTTTAACCTAATTTGCAAGCTATGTACCCAAGAGAACATGTGTAGTTCTATCTTCCAACAACAGAACAAACATTTAGAGTACAATCCTCACCTGGTGTGCCAACTCTAAACAGCACGATGTCAATGATATTAGTGTGCGTCTACTCCCTCTCTGTAATTGCAAATGCCAGGCATATCCATACAAGTCTCCAAATTAACACTTTGACCACCGATTCCTATGAAAAATATTTTGCTCTGACTTGAATATTAAATATACATCGTGCAAGTATCTTTCATAATGAAGTAATCCTGGTACTATGTTGTCTCCGCTGAACATTTCCATATTGATAATGAGAAAATGTTTGGCTAGCCCAAGTCCTAAACGACCTACATTTACGATTACAGGGGTCTATCCTCAAGGTTGAAGCTCAACAAGGATTAGACAAAGCAAGCCAAGCGATGCCATGTTTATACCGGGTCTTAAATTAAATGACTCAACCAAAAGTACAATGGCAGTAGCTTGTCAGAGTAATTAGTTGCTTTGCATAGACTGCCAAGCTGCAACTTTTATTCTCACGTTCAACTTCTATTATTTTCCCTGCGATGCATTCTGATTACCTTATCCATCATTGATTCAGTTACTTAATTTCTTCGGCTCAGGGTCTAGATATCTTGCTTTGTTAGCATGGAGCTGTTGGTCCTCCCAGGCATTGGACAAGTAAGGAATTACCAGTTTACTCCATGTCCTGGTGCTCTCTTGTTTCTGTGTACATTATCTCTTACTATTACGGCATACAAGCAACATGCAAAAAAATATATATCTATATGATGTCTCCCATTGTCAAGTATACTAGTCAAGTATACTAGACAACATACATCTCATCAAAATATCGAACAAATACCAAATTCACATGACTACTAATAGCAAGACTTCTCCCATGTCCTCAAGAACAAACATAACTATTCACAAAGCATATTTATGTTCATAATCAGAGGGGTAATAATATGCATAAAGGATCTGAACATATGATCTTCCACCAAATAAACCAACTAGCATCAACTACAAGGAGTAATCAACACTACTAGCAACCTACTAGTACCAATCCCGGACTTGGAGACAAGAATTGGATACAAGAGATGAACTAGGGTTTTGAGATGAGATGGTGCTGGTGAAGATGTGGATGGAGATATCCCTCTCCCGATGAGAGGAGCGTTGGTGATGACGATGGCGATGATTTCCCCCTCCCGGAGGGAAGTTTCCCCGGCAGAACAGCTCTGCCGGAGCCCTAGATTGGTTCCGCCAAGGTTCCGTCTCGTGGCGG
>NW_025267699.1:0-1472 GCF_018294505.1 Triticum aestivum | reverse complement strand
ATTAAAACCCTCCCGCCTCTGCATCAACACGACGCACACCAGAATTTTTATTAATTATTCAGAAGACTATAGAACACGGGCTACCATGGTAGAGCCATTACAAGAAGCGAAATAAACACATATGACGAAGTAAACTTCTTCCACAACAATGCCTTCCAAACGGTATAAATGTCCTAGTTCCATCATCGTCACGTCTAACGGTAAACGACTTGGAGAACGATTTTCATCATGATTGTTGAGACCAACAAATGATGAACAGTACAACAACAATGTAGACAATGTCTTTCAACAAGGTAAAGATGCAAGTTTGTCACTGCTGAGCCTGGCCAATAAACAAGCGTTTTCACTCCAAATGTGAAGCGGTGTTTCCGTCATAATATTGCATACAGATTGCTTGATAGTCACATTCACTAGTAGTCCATACCAAGGCCAAATGGCACTACCTAATTGGTGGGACGCCTTCCCACCAAAGACCACCCGTCGGTCCATCTCCTGGCCCTGGGCACTTAACCCATGCATGTCTTGGCTGCTCCCACGTCGTTGCATCCCGTGCAGCTCTCCTTGCATGCGGACGACCTACGGTTCAGCTTTCTTGCACAGCCGCGTGTCCCGCTGGTCACGCTGCTTCCAGTCATGCCTGGTCTAATCAATCGTCTGTGCACAACTTCACAAGATTTCCAGAAAATCATTCGCGATTACAGCGCGTCCCTTCCCCGATCAAGCAACGGGCTGCCACTGCATTGTGACCACAGTGCCGCCACCCCATGGTTTTCTCCACGGCTCCATCGATCCACGCGTTGCCGCTGCGTCTCACCTTCGGGCCGTAGTGCCCCGGCCTTCTCCTAATCTCGCCTACGCGGCTGTAAGATCCTCTTCCACTGGACGCTATATTTAGGCAAACAGAAAAAAGCTTTCTCCTAATCTCACCAACGCCGCCGCATGATCCTCTCCAGCTGGCCCGAGGATCCAGCCAATCCCTCGACGCCAGCCATCCTCTCGCTGCTCTTGCCGATGACTTTCAGGCGAGTGGCACAAGTACATGGTGATTAGCACCTTGGCTGATCTCCCGAAGAGATGTGCAAATAATCAAACCTGGCGGCTTGATCATGGAAACATACATGTGGGAAATATAGATGTTATAAAGTCTGATACGAAATCCTCCTCGGCTGCAGGTGCACACAGGCAAGAACACACGCACATGGGAAACCATGCCCCTGATCTCCATGTTATGCCCAGCCATGGCTCAGATTGAGAGAGGAAAGATTCATGTGTTCTACTACATGCATTCGTCAGTGTGGGACGCATGCAGTTGTGGAGGGCGTCAATGTTAGGTTCAAAGAAATCAAGCAAGGAGTGCTGCCAAGGTCTTCAGCGAGATTGTTGCATTGCCTTGTATGTAGGTTTCCCCTTATTTCTCCTCTTTAAGAACTATATATATTGATACGATTTCTTTGGTATTTCTCTTTTATCCT
>NW_025267698.1:0-1472 GCF_018294505.1 Triticum aestivum | reverse complement strand
ACCAGCTCCCAAGCCTATTGGCTTAGACAATGAGCGCCAAATCAGGAAGGCACAGCGAGCACGACAACAAAAGGGGTCGAGCTCGAGCTCGAGCCAAGCAGCTGGCCAATAATGCGGGAAAACCGTTCCCCAGCTAGGAGAATAGGCGGCGCAATCAATCCCCCCGCTTGTTGTACCAACACATGAGAGTACTGGCGCCAGTCAGCTGGTAATAACCGACGAGCATAGACAGAACGCTGAAATGCTTGGTATCACTATTCGACAATTCCTCGAGATTGAGCCCATGGATAAGCTTAAAGAGAAGGACATAAAATGGTAATATGCCTGCGGCCAACCTTTGATAAGGCCTGAGGAGGTCAAGAACGTCCCAACGAGAATGTATTAATTGCATGATTGATACATGAAAATTACCAAGAGTAGCAATCGAGAGGGACTCATGGTGAAAGTCAAGGAAGAGTATTACTTCCATGAGCTAGCTCTGTCCATTGAGTATTCAGAACTATATCAGTTATTCCATCAAGATGCACTCGACAAATCCATCGTCAGTTTGTATTGTCTGTAAGTGATTTCTTTCTGTAATTCAAGTCTCAAGCTAGCTGTAGTGCTCATTGATTGATCATTACCTGTAATTATCCTCACTATATTCTTTTCTGTGGTATTATGCAGGATGAAGATGTATGAAATGAAAAAAGTTGGACGCTATGGCATTGGGTTCATTGACCCAAATTCCATTAATGAAGAAACATGGACATATGCATGCTATCAAAAAGAAGTAGAGAAAAACATGCTAGAGTTCTTAAAGTGCCTCAATACCAAAGAACATATACTACTTCCTTACAAGTACACGTGAGTCACACTGTCTTCTACTACAAATTTCGTTTTTACTTACTAGCTAGCTAGATGTTAATAATTAAGTGTATAGGGGTTTAGGGTAGTTGATGAGTGTTATGCACACGCCCGCTTAATTAAGACATGCAAACGTGTGTGCAGGCATTTACCATTGGATCTTGTTAGTCATTAAAGTTGACGAAGGAACAGTTGAAGTACTGGACTCACTACTTAAAGAAAAACACACCTACTCAACCGTGAAGGGGATAGTTGCTAGGTAATTTCAATCATTATTAACTATATACCGGCCTCTTTAGTTCGTCATTTCCTGATATCAACTATTTAATAACTCATTTATTCATTTTCTTTAACGGCGGGCAGGGCTTGGGCAAAGTTCTGGAATTCGAAAGAGGTTCCAGGCGAATGGAAAGAAAAACTGTATTGGTTTCGACCCAAGGTATAATTAAATAAGTAGTACTAGCTAGCTACCAGGCATCTCTTTAATTCCGGGCTATAGAACCGGCACTAAATCCCATTACGAACCGGGGCTATATATAGCCCGGTTCTGCACTAGTGCATCTCTTTAATTCTAGTTTCAATACCATTAATTATCATGCTTGATTAATTATTATATGATTAAATTA
>NW_025267697.1:0-1472 GCF_018294505.1 Triticum aestivum | reverse complement strand
GCGCCAGAAATCCTTCTTGCTACCTCTTGAGCACCGCGTTGGTTTTCCCTTGAAGAGGAAAGGGTGATGCAGTAGAGCAGCGTAAGTATTTCCCTCAGTTTTTGAGAACCAAGGTATCAATCCAGTAGGAGGCCACGCACGAGTCCCTCGCACCTACACAAACAAATAAACTCCTCGCAACCAACGCGATAAAGGGGTTATCAATCCCTTCACGGTCACCTACGAGAGTGAGATCTGATAGATATGATAAGATAATATTTCTTGTATTTTTATGATGAATAGAAATAAAGATGCAAGTAAAATAAATGGCAAAGGAAATAACTAAGTATTGGAAGATTAATATGATGGAAAATAGACCCGGGGGCCATAGGTTTCACTAGAGGCTTCTCTTGAGAGCATAAGTATTACGGTGGGTGAACAAATTACCATTGAGCAATTGGCACAATTGAGCATAGTTATGAGAATATCTAGGTATGATCATGTATATAGGCATCACGTCTGAGACAAGTAGATCGACTCCTGCCTACATCTACTAATATTACTCCACACATCGACTGCTATCCAGCATGCATCTAGAGTATTAAGTTCAAGAGAATAGAGTAATGCTTTACGCAAGATGACATGATGTAGAGGGATAAACTCATGCAATATGATATAAACACCATCTTGTTATCCTCGATGGCAACAATACAATACGTGCCTTGCTGCCCCTACTATCACTGGGAAAGGACACGCAAGATTGAACCCAAAGTTAGGCACTTCTCCCATTGCAAGAAAGATCAATCTAGTAGGCCAAACCAAATTGATAATTCGAAGAGAGTTGCAAAGATAACCAATCATACATAAAAGAATTCAGAGAAGATTCAAATATTGTTCATAGATAAACTTGATCATAAACCCACAATTCATCAATCTCAACAAACACACCGCAAAAGAAGATTACATCGAATAGATCTCCACAAGAGAGGGGGAGAACTTTGTATTGAGATCCAAAAAGAGAGAAGAAGCCATCTAGATAATAACTATGGACCCGTAGGTCTGAAGTAAACTACTCACACTTCATCGGAGAGGCTATGGTGTTGATGTAGAAGCCCTCCATGATCGATACCCCCTTAGGAGGATCTCTGGAAAGGGCCCCAAGATGGGATCTCGTGGATACAGAAAGTTACGGCGGTGGAATTAGGGTTTTGGCTCCGTATCTGGTAGTTTGGGGGTACGTAGGTATATATAGGAGGAATGAGTACGTCAGTGGAGCAATGTGGGCCCCATGAGGGTGGAGGGCGCGCCTAGGGGGGTAGGCGCGCCCCCCTACCTCGTGCCTTCCTGGTTGATTGCTTGACGTAGGGTCCAAGTCCTCTGGATCATGTTCGTTCCCAAAATCACGTTCCCAAAGGTTTCATTCTGTTTGGACTCCGTTTGATATTCTTTTTCTGCGAAACTATGAAATAGGCAAAAAAACAGCAATTCTGGGT
>NW_025267696.1:0-1472 GCF_018294505.1 Triticum aestivum | reverse complement strand
AGGTCGGATCCTTTCGAAGGGAGGGGATATGGTGCGGAGCATCCTTCCATCATCCCCATGGACTCTACAGCAACACATCCAACCCCTCAAGGACCTATGACTCGAGCACGTGCAAGAGCTCTTAAAACCGAGGTGACATCACTCCTCTCACAATTCCCTTTCGATTCACATGAGACATGGTTACTACCTCAAATGGAAACGCTATGCATACTCAGGTACCAAGGAGTTCACCGTGAAGAAGCTAGGAAGCAAGGAGAACCGTGATGAGGACATGACTACCTTGGATATGACCAAAAATATTGCATATATGCATATTTGTCAGGTGATTTCTAGTGCAAACTATTCAATAATCTATTTATGTTATCCAGAACAAAAATACTTCACACACTTTTGTGTTTTGTCTAATTGCAGGTGTATGGGACATTTGTACAATCCACATATGAAGATAAGGAAGAAAGAGATGTTTATTTGCTGTCCAAAAAGTTCTCTCACGTCACTTTTGACCCAAGAGAAGATAGAGTCCAAGTCTCTCACGTTCTGGATTCAGATTCGGACTGCACAGACACACCCGACTCAAAACGAACACAAGTTTTTCATACGGACTCCGAATTGGGTGATTCTTTTTTTGTTGGAAACTAGATTTCGTGCACTTTCCAACCCAATTGGAATCACCTTCAAATTCGTCCGGAGCGTTGAGTTGTGGACGAAACAATCTGATGCTGCAGCAGAATCCGAGTCAAACTACAAGTCCAAAGGTGTTACATCACCTCCACTTGGGCCCATTGGCCTTGTACGACCTAGATTTAGTTTTAGGCTGCCTTGGGACGTCCTCCCACCTCCTTGGCCGCCACCCCTTGCTCCTATATAAGTAGATCCATCTAGTAGCTTTTCGTTGGGATTTGTTTAGTTAAAAGTTAGCCATTGCAACTTTGTGTACTTCATTTGTGTCCAACGACCAGACCAAGACCGCTTACGGATTCCCAACTTTATCAATACTTCATATATACTCGCAGTATTCAGATTGCTTTTATCATATTCTTGCTTGTTCTTCGATTGCTTGCAGGAATAGACCTTCGTGGTCAGGTTGATTGTGCTCCAGCGTGGTCAATAACCTCTCGGAGTTGGTTTAGCGATTGCTAAGGCACAACGTCGTGCACGTTTGTAGTCGGATCGTCAAAGTCGTCTCCACCAAATCGATAGTTATCATCTCATCGAAAGATCGGGACACCCCGCCTCTATCAAGTGGTATCAGTTTTCAGGTTGCTCGGTGAGAATTTCCAGTTTTCCTAGATTAGATTTACTTTCTTACCTATTGTCCAAGAAAAAGCCACAAAAAAGAGTTAGATCTATTCATCCTTGGTCCAAGCCAGTCTGAGCCTTTGCAATTTTCTTTTCATTGATTGCATAGTTGAATTATCGATTGCATCGTCGTGTCGAGTTGCTGGTCTTAGTGTCTAGTTCGTTTAGAGTTT